>NC_084734.1:85653437-85660937 GCF_033978785.1 Entelurus aequoreus | reverse complement strand
TTGGAGTCTCCTCACTCATCTTTGCATTGACCTGATCACTGACCGTGGAACAGACCACACCGCCTTTTAGGCAACCGTGGGTGGTCAAAGTCAATTGCGTCATTATTCTGCGTATATGCATTATTCATGCAATCATTTATTGTGGTTAAAATAACTTATTTTTGACAGCCCTTACACATATGTTATATATAGATATGTATATATGTATGGTTTTTTTGATTGATTGATTGAGACTTTTATTAGTAGGTTGCACAGTGAAGTACATATTCCGTACAATTGACCACTAAATGGTAACACCCGAATACGTTTTTCAACTTGTTTAAGTCGGGGTCCACTTAAATTGATTCATGATACAGATATATACTATCAGATATACTATCATTATAATACAGTCATCACATGGTGCATATATGTATGTATTTATAAGTGTATATATGTATGTGTATGTATGTATGTGTATATGTATGTATGTATATATGTGTATATATGTATACATATGTATATATGTATGTATATGTGTGTTTATACAGTATAAAGTATATATATATGTATATATGTATGTTTATACAGTATGTACTGTATATATATGTATATATGTATGTATATATGTATGTATATACGTATGTATATACGTATGTATATATGTATGTATATATGTATGTATATACATACGAATGTATATATGTATGTTTATACGTGCAAATGTATATATGTATGTATATACGTACGAATGTATACATGTATGTATATACGTACGAATGTATATATGTATGTATATATGTATGTATATACATATGTATATGTGTATGTATATACGTACGAATGTATACGTGTATGTATATACGTATGAATGTATACATGTATGTATATACGTACGAATGTATATATGTATGTATATACGTACGAATGTATATATGTATGTATATACGTACGAATGTATATATGTATGTATATACGTACGAATGTATATATGTATGTATATACGTACTAATGTATATATGTATGTATATACGTAAGAATGTATATATGTATGTATATATGTACGAATGTATATATGTATGTATATACGTACATATGTATATATGTATGTATACACGTACGAATGTATATATGTATGTATATACGTAGGAATGTATATATGTATGTATATACGTACGAATGTATATATGTATGTATATACGTAGGAATGTATATATGTATGTATATACGTACGTATGTATATATGTATGTATATACGTACGTACGTATATATGTATGTATATATGTAAGTACGTATGTATGTATGTACGTACGTATGTACGTATGTATGTACATATGTATATATGCATATACGTATGTATGTATGTTTATACATATGTACATGTATGTATGTATATACATATGTATGTACGTATGTATGTATGTATAGACGTATGTACAATAAATATGTGTATGTATATATATATATATACGATGTGTGTGTGTGTGTATCTGTATGTATATATAGTAGGTATATGCATATATGTATATATATATATATATATATATATATATATATATATATATATATATATATATATATATTAAACGTATTCCTGTTATGTAATTATATTATGTGTACTGTGTAATGATGCACTAAAATCCTTATATTCAGAATGCTCATATATATTTTTTCATTATTATCATTTCTTTGTAATTATTGTTACATAAATACATATACAAATATGAATATATATTTAAGGTATATTTCATATAATAAATGGTGTTAAAAACATAACAAAACATTGTGGTATCATGATATGCAGTATGTACATGTATTAGTGTTTCCCAAAAGGACTGCAATCTATTTGGGTGTTGGGTAATGACGCAATAGTTCAATTTGCATTAATGGTGCTGACACATTTGCCGATCCCTCCTGCTGTCTTTTTATGCTCTGGCAGATCAGGGCCATCATAATGTGTTTGTGAACGCGGGCGAACAGGTAGCGCCAAATCTATTTGTGGCAGGCCGCCACAGATACATGAATGTATGGGAACACTCTATACAGTATATCACAGCAAATATTTCTTTTGAATACATTTTTGGTGAATGGTTGCCAAATATGGTAACACAACACAGTGGCACTTCCGTTTCCATCAATTTGTTACAACGGGTCCATTGAAAACCAAAACAATTTTTCACATCGACGATGTAAATCTGTTTGTTCCAGACATCCAAAAATGTTTACACATTTTATCATTTATCATCACTTTTTAGATTAGATTAGATTTCTTTATTTGTACCCGCAGGTCAATTTGGCTAGCAGTGAGAGACATTCATACTAAAGTAAACACTATAATAAATACATCAAAAACAGTAAAATGGCTGCACAAATGGATAAATGAACATTTAACGTCACTTTATTGAACATTAGACTTACAGTATCAGTGTGGTGCATTCAATGACACTCTCAAAACATGGAATCTATGACTGGTTGACTTTGATTAAACTATCACTGTATGCTCCAACTTTATTTGGGCCTGTGTTGGCTTACCTTTCAGCCGTACTTACAGAGGTTGAAGTTCCAACGTGTGTTAAATTAGTTTACTAATACCGAGGCAGTGACTGAAATATAATTTTGAGTGAGTATTTTTGCTGAAAACCGAATCGTGTCTGTGAATATTCTCATTCATCCGGGTCCTCGTATTCTCGGGGCAATTACATCGATCGTAACTAGGGATGATGTTTGATAAGAAATTATCGAGTTTGAGCCCATTATCGAATCCTCTTATCGGACCGATTCCTTATCGATTCTCTTATCGATTCCAGATAGGTTGTTGTATATGTAAAAAACCACAATATTTGGTTTAACAAAAGCTCACTTTTATTTTATAAGAAAAAAATAAAATAAAATAAAAAAATAAATATTGACTGTTACCCCCCTAAAAAAAAAAAATAAATAAAAAATATTGACTGTTGTTACCCAAAGTATATTAAGTGGGATTTTTCAGAAAAACAAATATATACAGTAACACAAAAACAACCTGTCTCTGTGATCACTATAGGTATATAAATAATAATATAGTGTTAAATAAAATCAGTCCCTTGGGCACAAAACTGAAAATAATACAGCTCTCCAAAAAGTGCACTTCTGCTGCTATTGGAACATACTAACTACACACACCATGACACTAAGAACACCACAGTCATCAATCAACAATTCTTCTTCCCTTACATGAAGAAGAATTGGCATATTGACATAATTGCATATTGTCTGTTCTGCCCTCACTATACGTGTTGCGGTTATACAGCTTGGCAGACAGCTAACAAACAATCCAAGACGTCTAATAAAGTTCCAAAGCAGATTAATCCATTTAGGCTCTTTATTGTTGTTGATCTTGCTTTGTCTTTTCCTATATTTACTTTTTAAAAAATTGAAATACACACAATGACAAATGTATAAGCTTTGTGATTCAATTAACATACTGAAATGTAATACACAATATGTAAATATTAGCTTCACACACATATACAGTACTGTCATCAAACAAATACTTCTGAGTGTTGAAACTATTTCGATGGTGGAAATACGCGACTGGCAGCCATTTTAAGTCCTCAAAACATCCATTTAAACAGTGCACAAAAAACGTTTTTCAATAAACATCTTAGTATCAAACTTTCCACCTTAATATCGAGTTACATAAACAAGTTAAACAGTTTACTTACAGACTTATCTTTTCCAAGGCTTGTAAGAGCTAACACAACTTGTCTACTTCTCAATTGTCTCATGAACTGAACTGACTCGCCAACCCGGAAGTGCCCAAATTATTGACGCGTAGTATTTTCATATCGCCACAAGGTGTCAGTAAGAGTCTACAATCAAATGGGCATAACATTGCGTCCCACAGGGCATTTCACGTGGGAAAGGATTCGTTCTCAGGCATTCGAATAAAGAACCAACTCTTTTTCTTTACTATAGTGGTCTCGATAACGGGTACCGGTTCTCAAAAAGGGATTCGAGTCCGAGGACTCGGTTCTTTTCTTATCGAACAACCGGGAAAACCGGTTTCGAGCATCATCCCTAATCGTAACTAATCTGTTCAGTTCACCTTCGAAAATACTTTTCGCCTCTCACCCGAGCAGGTTTCATCAGTTCATGCACACAGACTTAGATCTAGTCTGATCTTCTTAGACACAGGTGTCAAACTCAAGGCACGGGGGCCAAATCTGGCCCACGACATAATTTTTACCTGGAAATGATATGTGTCAAAAAAGTACTTCATATTTTCTCACTAAATGTAATTGATTTTTTTCATTTTGACAGAAAAAAATATATGCACTGCTTGAAATTGCATATCTTTTAAATTTTAATAGTATCCAATTTTGCAACAAATATTACAGTATATTATCATACTGTCCAAACATGTTTTTGTCTTAATAAAAATAAATTTAAATACTTAACAGCAAACTACCCATGAAATTAATAAAAATTACAATACATTTGACGGTGTTCTTTACAGCATAATACTGTAAATTGAAAAAAAACTGCCAGTTTTTTGTGTAAAAATTCTGTTGATTGAACTGCCAGTTTTTTGACTGTAAAATCTACGGTTGTTGTTTTTAACGGTGTATTACTGTAAATGGAAGGACGGTACATTTGTTTTTACGGTAGAAAAACTGGCGATTAAGTTGCCAGAATAAAAAAAAGAACTTGTACTGTTTTTCCATTCACAATATAATGTTGTAGAAACCAAAATAATAATAAAACCACAAAAATTCTGGCACTTCCATTTTTTTCCATTTACCGTAAAATTGTTGTAAAATATGAAAAAAACACTATATTTTACAGTAAAATGTTGTATATGTAAAGTTTTTACTTTAAACGTGACAGTCTACTTAAAACAATTAATATAATTAATAATGAAATCCAGAGGCAAATTCGTACATTATTCACTGTTGCAAGCGGCCCTCTGATGGCAGCCATAACTGTGATGTGGCCCTCAATGAACACCAGTTTGACATCCCTGCTCTTAGACAAACTGAACAGTTGCAATCGATTAATTTCCCTGAGAACTAAAAAAAAAAGAGATGTATGACAATTGAGGTCCAGCTGTATTTATTTTGTGCGCTTTGGTGTTGCAGGCAACTTAAGCCGAGTAATAAGTTATTATTTTTAAGCTTATTGTCTTTGAGAAATCACATGGCTATTCTCCGTTATAGTAAGATGTACAGAGAAGTCCAACCTGCATGAAGAAATAAGGTTATATACCTAGGAAAGAGCAATTAGATGTACAAACCCCGTTTCCATATGAGTTGGGAAATTGTGTTAGATGTAAATATAAACTGAATACAATGATTTGCAAATCATTTTCAACCCATATTCAGTTGAATATGCTACAAAGACAACATATTTGATGTTCAAACTCATAAACATTTTTTTTTTTGCAAATAATCATTAACTTTAGAATTTGATGCCAGCAACACGTGACAAAGAAGTTGGGAAAGGTGGCAATAAATACTGATAAAGTTGAGGAATGCTCATCAAACACTTATTTGGAACATCCCACAGGTGAACAGGCAAATTGGGAACAGGTGGGTGCCATGATTGGCTATAAAAGTAGATTCCATGAAATGCTCAGTCATTCACAAACAAGGATGGGGCGAGGGTCACCACTTTGTCAACAAATGCGTGAGCAAATTGTTGAACAGTTTAAGAAAAACCTTTGTCAAGCAGCTATTGCAAGGAATTTAGGGATTTCACCATCTAAGGTCCGTAATATCATCAAAACTTTATTTTTTTTTGGCAAATAATAATTAACTTAGAATTTCATGGCTGCAACACGTGCCAAAGTAGTTGGGAAAGGGACATGTTCACCACTGTGTTACATGGCCTTTCCTTTTAACAACACTCAGTAAAGGTTTGGGAACTGAGGAGACACATTTTTGAAGCTTCTCAGGTGGAATTCTTTCCCATTCTTGCTTGATGTACAGCTTAAGTTGTTCAACAGTCCGGGGGTCTCCCTTCTGCTATTTTAGGCTTCATAATGCGCCACACATTTTCAATGGGAGACAGGTCTGGACTAAAAGCAGGCCAGTCTAGTACCCGCACTCTTTTACTATGAAGCCACGTTGATGTAACACGTGGCTTGGCATTGTCTTGCTGAAATAAGCAGGGGCGTCCATGGTAACGTTGCTTGGATGGCAACATATGTTGCTCCAAAACCTGTATGTACCTTTCAGCATTAATGGTGCCTTCACAGATGTGTAAGTTACCCATGTCTTGGGCACTAATACACCCCCATACCATCACACATGCTGGCTTTTACACTTTGCGCCTATAACAATCCGGATGGTTCCTTTGCTTTTTGGTCCGGAGGACACAACGTCCACAGTTTCCAAAAACAATTTGAAATGTGGTCTCGTCAGACCACAGAACACTTTTCCACTTTGTATCAGTCCATCTTAGATGAGCTCAGGCCCAGCGAAGCCGACGGCGTTTCTGGGTGTTGTTGATAAACGGTATTCGCCTTGCATAGGAGAGTTATAACTTGCACTTACAGATGTAGCGACCAACTGTAGTTACTGACAGTGGGTTTCTGAAGTGTTCCTGAGCCCATGTGGTGATATCCTTTACACACTGATGTGGCTTGTTGATGCAGTACAGCCTGAGGGATGGAAGGTCACGGGCTTAGCTGCTTACGTGCAGTGATTTCTCCACATTCTCTGAACCCTTTGATGATATTACGGAGCGTAGATGGTGAAATCCCTAAATTCCTTGCAATAGCTGCTTGAGAAAGGTTGTTCTTAAACTGTTCAACAATTTGCTCACGCATTTGTTGACAAAGTGGTGACCCTCGCCCCATCCTTGTTTGTGAATGACTGAGCATTTCATGGAATCTACTTTTATACCCAATCATGGCACCCACCTGTTCCCAATTAGCCTGTTCACCTGTGGGATGTTCCAAATAAGTGTTTGATGAGCATTCCTCAACTTTATCAGTATTTATTGCCACCTTTCCCAACTTCTTTGTCACGTTTTGCTGGCATCAAATTCTAAAGTTAATGATTATTTGCACAAAAAAAAATGTTTATCAGTTTGAACATCAAATATGTTGTCTTTGTAGCATATTCAACTGAATATGGCTTGAAAAGGATTTGCAAATCATTGTATTCCGTTTATATTTACATCTAACACCATTTCCCAACTCATATGGAAACGGGGTTTGTATACTATGCTGATACCGCGATTAGGAATGTCTCACTTGAGCGAGTACTGACCACCCAAAGCTGTGGTTGCACATTTAGCAGCCTCAGGTGCTCCTAAATTCAAGCGTAATTCTATGTGGTTCCTTCTTCTCAAGTGTGCTCAAAACGAGGCTTTTAAGAGCCGCTCTCTTCTCACTTGTCCTCTCTGAACTGTTGCCTGCATCGTCGTGCCCCCCCCCCCCCCCACCCCCCCCTTCGGGCCTGCATGAGACGCAGTGGAGTTGTGCCGGTGCCAAAGCTGAGCGCATTTATCTCTCTGTCTGCGCGTCCACGCTC
>NC_084734.1:85548437-85648437 GCF_033978785.1 Entelurus aequoreus | reverse complement strand
TTTGGACAACCAGGTATGGTGAAGATAAGGTCCGTTTTAAAAAATAAAATAAAATAAGATAAATAAATTAAAAACATTTTCTTGAATAAAAAAGAAAGTAAAACAATATAAAAACAGTTACATAGAAACTAGTAATTAATGACAATTTGTAAAATTAACTGTTAAAGGTTAGTATTATTAGTGGAGCAGCAGCACGCACAATCATGTGTGCTTACGGACTGTATCCCTTGCAGACTGTATTGATATATATTGATATATAATGTAGGAACCAGAATATTAATAACAGAAAGAAACAACCCTTTTGTGTGAATGAGTGTGAATGGGGGGAGGGAGGTTTTTTGGGTTGGTGTACTAATTGTAAGTGTATCTTGTGTTTTTTATGTTGATTTAATAATTTAAAAAAAAACAACAACAAAAAAACAATACCGATAATTTCCGATATTGCATTTTAAAGCATTAAAGGCCTACTGAAAGCCACTACTAGCGACCACGCAGTCTGATAGTTTATATATCAATGATGAAATCTTAACATTGCAACACATGCCAATACGGCCGGGTTAACTTATAAAGTGACATTTTTAAATTTCCCGCCACACTTCCGGTTGAAAACGTCTATATATGATGATGTATGCGTGTGACGTAAACGGTTGATAGAAGTATTGGTACCCCATTGAATACAATACAAAAAAGCTCTGTTTTCATTTCAAAATTCCACAGTATTCTGGACATCTGTGTTGGTGAATCTTTTGCAATTTATTTAATGAACAATGGAGACTGCAAAGAAGAAAGTTGTAGGTGGGATCGGTGTATTAGCGGCGGGCTACAGCAACACAGCCAGGAGGACAGAGATGGATAGCAGACGCGCTAGCCGGCAAACTCACCTTAACTTCCTCCGTCTCGCCGACCGCATCTGTGATCGGGTGAAGTCCTTCGTCGCACCGTCGATCGCTGGAACATGGGTGAGCACGGGTGTTGATGAGCAGATGAGGGCTGGCTGGCGTAGGTGGATAGCTAATGTTTTTAGCATAGCTCTGTGATGTCTGGTTGCTAAGTTAGCTTCAATGGCGTCGTTAGCAACAGCATTGTTCACCTTCGCCAAGCTGGAAAGCATTAACCGTGTATTTACATGTCCCTGGTTTAATAGTATTGTTGATCTTCTGTCTATCCTTCCAGTCAGGGGTTTATTTCTTTTGTTTCTATATGCAGTTAAGCACGATGCCATCACGTTAGCTCCGTAGCTAAAGTGTTTCGTCGATGTATTGTCGTGGAGATAAAAGTCACTGTGAATGTCCATTTCGCGTTCTGGACTCTCATTTTCAAGAGGATATAGTATCCGAGGTGGTTTGAAATACAAATCCGTGATCCACAATAGAAAAAGGAGAGAGTGTGGAATCCAATGAGCCAGCTTGTACCTAAGTTACGGTCAGAGCGAAAAAAGATATGTCTTGCACTGCATTCTAGTCCTTCACTCTAACGTTCCTCATCCACAAATCTTTCATCCTCGCTCAAATTAATGGGGTAATCGTCGCTTTCTCGGTCCGAATCGCTCTAGCTGCGTTGAAAACAATAGGAAAATATGAGGAGCCTTTCAACCTGTGACGTCACGCTACTTCCGGTAGGGGCAAGGCTTGTTTTTTATCAGATACCAAAAGTTGCGATCTTTATCGTCGTTGTTCTCTACTAAATCCTTTCAGCAAAAATATGGCAATATCGCGAAATGATCAAGTATGACACATGGAATGGATCTGCTATCCCCGTTTGAATAAAAAAATGTCATCAAATCAGGCCGATTTTATTGGACATCTCTAGTTCCTACATTATATATCAATACAGTCTGCAGGTATACAGTCCATAAGCACACATGATTGTATATTTTTATGACAAAAAAAAAAAATATAAAAAAACTACAAAACCAAACTACCAACTCTAGACCACAAGGAAGTGTTTTCCATTTAGAAAAAAAATAAAAAATATGACCCCTTTAATGCACCTTATGTACGTTTGTATGAAAATAAACCTGACTAGACCCGCTCATCGGCAGTGCGCCTTATCTCGCAGGACGCACCGTAGTTTGGACACCCCTGACCTAAATACATCGGAGACGCACTAATAATACCACAAGTGGCCATCATTGTTGCCTGACAGTTCAGTTTGTCAGTGGAGAAATTCCAAAAATGTCTCATAAAAGTACAAGGTCAAAAAAAAAAAAAAAACCTGAATCCCATTGTTCACTATAGGCTCATATGGTAGCCGTCGTCACATGACCAGCCGCTAATTGCCCTAGCAGACTTGTTGCATGCAACTGACAAATTGCAGAAAAAAGGAATGCATATTCTACCGTGTGCATTTCTCTTAAAAGTGTGTGTGACGAACTCATCTTTGCCTGACATGACTGACCTCCTTTTCCATCCTAAGCATAGAGCAGACACACGAGGCAGCGGCGGTTCAGGAAAAAGCTCGGCCTCAGGTGGTGAACTTTCATTAACCCGCATTGCTCCAAATCCAGGTCAGAACCTGTTCATTATAATCCTCCGCTCTGAGCTGGCTTGACTTCAGCCACCCATGTTCACTAAGACATTAATAACAGGATAAGGAAAGTGAGATGAATCCTGTTTTATTAACTCCAATGCTTCATAAAGATACAAATATACACTACCGTTCAAAAGTTTGGGGTCACCCAAACAATTTAGTGGAATAGCCTTCATTTCTAAGAACAGGAATAGACTGTCGAGTTCCAGATGAAAGTTCTCTTTTTCTGGCCATTTTGAGCGTTTAATTGATCCTACAAATGTGATGCTCCAGAAACTCAATCTGCTCAAAGGAAGGTCCGTTTTGTAGCTTCTGTAACGAGCTAAACTGTTTCCAGATGTGTGAACATGATTGCACAAGGGTTTTCTAATCATCAATTAGCCTTCCGAGCCAATGAGCAAACACATTGTACCATTAGAACACTGGAGTGATAGTTGCTGGAAATGGGCCTCTATTACACCTATGTAGATATTGCACCAAAAAGCAGACATTTGCAGCTAGAATAGTCATTTACCACATTAGCAATGTATAGAGTGTATTTCTTTCAAGTTAAGACTAGTTTAAAGTTATCTTCATTGAAAAGTACAGTGCTTTTCCTTCAAAAATAAGGACATTTCAATGTGACCCCAAACTTTTGAACGGTAGTGTATTATTAATGTCTTTCTTTTGAGCAAACATAGCAAAAAGTGCATGATGGAATACAGTTCAACCACTCAACAACTATGACTTAGATCAGACCCGGGCAAATGAAGGCCCGGGGCCCCGTTAAGCTTTTCAACACACTGCTCAGTGGCCTTGTGGTTAGAGTGTCCGCCCTGAGACCGGTAGGTCGTGAGTTCAAACCCCGGCCGAGTCATACCAAAGACTATAAAAATGGGAGCCGTTACCTCCCTGCTTGGCACTCAAGGGTTGGAAATTGGGGGTTAAATCACCAAAATGATTCCCGGGCACGGCCACCGCTGCTGCTCACTGCTCCCCTCACCTCCCAGAGAGTGAACAAGGGGATGGGTCATACTTTCCAATCCTCCCGAATTTTCCGGGAGACTCCCGAATTTCAGTGCCCCTCCCGAAAGTCTCCCGGGACAACCATTCTCCCGAATTTCTCCCAATTTCCACCCCGACAACAATATTGGGGGCGTGCCTTAAAGGCACTGCCTTCAGCGTCCACTCTCACCTGAAAAGGAGACTATTTTATGTGTCTCCGTTATCCATAAGTTTATCTATAACCCATAACACTGTGGCCGAATGGCAGTGACGTGCGGTGAGGTTCATGGCTGGTGAGGCACTGACTTCATCACAGTCAGATTTACAAACGTACGAATCCTAAAGAGTATCTTATTCACCATTTGATTGGCAGCAGTTAACGGGTTATGTTTAAAAGCTCATACCAGCATTCTTTACACAACTGTAGCACACAAAAAAGCACATTTAATTAAAAACAACATTATTAAGGTCTTACCTTTCTTGCTGGACATCCACACAGCCAGCCTTTGCGTGTGTACCACGCCGTTTGAAAAGAACGGGTCTTCTGTCCCGAAGTCAAAAGCAAACCTTTTAGCTCCGGCGTTGGTCTACCTTTAATTATTACCTCCTGCTTCGATTGAAAGTCCAGTTTAGAAAACTGTTTTATTTTACATATGAAAATAAAAATAAAAATAATCTAAAACTGGTGAAGTTAAATGGAAAATAACTTTAGTATAATCACTGGATACATATAACAATTTAATTTTTTATTTTTTTATTTTTACATTTTTTTTCTTTCCATGATGGCAGGTGAGGCCCCGCCTCCCCTGCCTCTAGTGACTGCACGCCACTGTGAGGCACTGACTTCATCACAGTCAGATTTACAAACATATGAACCCTAAAGAGTATCTTATTCACCATTTGATTGGCAGCCGTTAACGGGTTATGTTTAAAAGCTCATACCAGCATTCTTCCCTGCTTGGCACTCAGCATCAAGGGTTGGAATTGGGGGTTAAATCACCAAAAATGATTCCCGGGTGCGGCGCCGCTGCTGCCCACTGCTCCCCTCACCTCCCAGGGGGTGAACAAGGGGATGGGTCAAATGCAGAGGACATATTTCACCACACCTAGTGTGTGTGCTTGACAATCATTGGTACTTTAACTTAACTTTAACTTTACACATACAAACTGCAGCACACAAAAAAGCACATTTAATTAAAAAAACGTTATTATGGTCTTACCTTTACTTATAAATGAAGTCCATGCGCCGCTCCTTCTGAACAAAAGCATCGATAACTTGTTTATAGAAGTCTTCCTTATCTTTCTTCAGTTTTAAAAGTCTCTCTGTCTCGATGGAGATTTTCCTTTAATTATCACCTCCTGCTTCGATTGAAAGTCCAGTTTAGAAAACTGTTTTATTTTAGATATGTAATCCTCCATGTTAAAAGTCCAGGCGAGAGGAAAAAATAAACGATCGCTAACTGTTGCTGCTTGTTGTCACTTCTTCTGTTGCCGAGTAGTCGCAAAAATGATCCCTGGGATCACTACCACCATGAGGCGGGATTACTGCGAGCCTCAGACAGTGCGTCTTCGCAGCCGTTTTATGATTGCTCAGCACAAGAAATACGTTACACACATACAGTTGTTGACAAAATACACTGTACATTATATACCTCAGCTAACTAAACTATGGAAATGTATAATATAATTCATATAGCAATACGGTCTCACTGCACAGCAGGCCAGCAGTTAGCCGAGTCATTGCGCAATCCATGGTGAGGCTCAACTGGCTGGTGACTCACCCCGCCGTCTCTTCTCGGTATTTGAACGGCAAATGTGAAAATTCAGCGATTTTGAATAAAAATAATCTAAAACTGGTGAAGTTAAATGGAAAATAACTTTATCGTATAATCACTGGATACATGTAACAATTTAATACATTTTTTTTCTTTTTACATTTTTTTTCTTTCCATGATGGCACGTGAGGCCCCGCCTCCCCTGACTGCACGTCACGTCCGAATGGATATATTCACTCATGAACGGTCAGAGAAGCACAAGGCTGGTCACAGCCCAGTATTATGGGCCACCTCGCTAAATGGAGACCTGATGGTGTAACACAGTGGTCCCCAACCTTTTTGTAGCTGGACCAACGCTTGAAAATGTGTTCCACGGACCGGGGAGAGGGGGGTTTTAGGGGGGGGGATTTTTATTTTTTTATTTTATTTTTTTTCATAAAGAAATACAATCATGTGTGCTTACGGACTGTATCCCTGCAGACTGTATTGATCTATATTGATATATAATGTATATACTGTGTTTTTTATGTTGATTTAACTATAAAAAAAAAAAAAAAAAATTATTATTATATTTTTTTTTAAATTTCTTGCGCGGACCGGTACCAATCGGTCCGCGGACCGGTACCGGGCCACGGCCCGGTGGTTGGGGACCACTGGTGTAACATATGCCGAGACAAAGATGGCTATGCTGATAGCTGCAAGAAACATACCGTTTCTCATTTTTGCGGATGTTTTCAACAAATCCGTGAAGGATATGTTCCCGGATTCAGAGATCGCTCGCCAGTACTCAAATGGCAGAACAAATTGCTACTCAAATAGTGAAAGGTAAGCCCCCCCCCCCCCCGTATTTTTCGGAGTATAAATCGCTCCGGAGTATAAGTCGCACCGGCCGAAAATGCATAATAAAGAAGGAAAAAAACATATATAAGTCGCACTGGAGTATAAGTCGCATTTTTTGGGGAAATGTATTTGATAAAAGCCAACACCAAGAATAGACATTTGAAAGGCAATTTAAAATGTCTAAAGAATAGTGAACAACAGGCTGAATAAGTGTACGTTATATGAGGCATAAATCACCAACTGAGAACGTGCCTGGTATGTTAACGTAACATATTATGGTAAGAGTCATTCAAATAACTATAACATATAGAACATGCTATACGTTTACCAAACAATCTGTCACTCCTAATCGCTAAATCCCATGAAATCTTATACGTCTAGTCTCTTACGTGAATGAGCTACATAATATTATTGGATATTTTACGCTAATGTGTTAATAATTTCACACATAAGTCGCTCCTGAGTATAAGTCGCACCCCCGGGCAAATTATGAAAAAAACTGCGACTTATAGTCCGAAAAATACGGTAGTTACTATGGAAATGTAAGTTACAGCAGCTCAGATGAGGCACCAAGCAGTGTGGGTGGGGAGCGTTTCCACAGAGTGTTTCCAGAGCCTGAAATGTGGGTGTCAGGGACAGACGCGGTTATAACAAAGTTCTAAAGATTAGTTTTTTTTTTTTTACCCTTTACATTCATATTTCGCTGTGTTTGTTGCATTTTTGTTGCGTTTCGCTTGATTGTACAATATGTCGATCGAGAGGGGGTGTGACGTTCATATGTTGTCAATATTCAGTGTTTTATCCTTCATAGTTAATATTGTAAATCACACAGTCTTTATTTTCATGTACATTCTGGGTGTCTCATTCAGTAAAAAAAAAGTAAGGCGGTCTGTCATTATGTTTTTTGCATTCAATCAGACATTGTTGTGAGGTTTTGTACAAACCCCGTTTCCATATGAGTTGGGAAATTGTGTTAGATGTAAATATAAACGGAATACAATGACTTGCAAATCCTTTTCAACCCATATTCAGTTGGGAAAGGTGGCAATAAATACTGATAAAGTTGAGGAATGCTCATCAAACACTTATTTGGAACATCCCACAGGTGAACAGGCAAATTGGGAACAGGTGGGTGCCATGATTGGGTATAAAAGTAGATTCCATGAAATGCTCAGTCATTCACAAACAAGGATGGGGCGAGGGTCATCACTTTGTCAACAAATGCGTGAGCAAATTGTTGAACAGTTTAAGAAAAACCTTTCTCAAGCAGCTATTGCAAGGAATTTAGGGATTTCACCATCTACGCTCCGTATTATCATCAAAGGGTTCAGAGGATCTGGAGAAATCACTGCACGTAAGCAGCTAAGCCACCTTTGATCCTTCAGGCAGTACTGCATCAACAAGCGACATCAGTGTGTAAAGGATATCACCACATGGGCTCAGGAACACTTCAGAAACCCACTGTCAGTAACTACAGTTGGTCGCTACACCCTTAAAACTCTCCTATGCAAGGCGAAAACCGTTTATCAACAACACCCAGAAACGCCGTCGGCTGGGAGGAAAAGATGCGAGTATAATTATTCTGCACACGCAGTTTGGTGTTAGCGAGCACTATTTTGCGTTTGATTTAGCACGTCTGAAAAGTATTTGGAAGCTGACACGGATACGCACACAGCTGTCGGAAAGGAGGCGCTCGTGCTGCAAAGACAGGCGATATCCTACGTGTGTGTCAACATATTTGGACTGTCAGAAATAAAAAAAATAGTATAAATAGTGTATATTCAGCAACATCCTTCTATAATTTTATATCTGCATGCTGTGTGAGACAAATTCAATCGTTGCGTTTTTGTGTCTGCTGGTATTTTTTCGTTAAATGACGTTAGTTTTTTTCACGTCAAAGTTATATTAAAATATCTCCGAAGTGAAAAAAACTAGGGATGTCCGATAATGGCTTTTTGCCGATATCCGATATGCCGATATTGTCCAACTCTTTAATTACCGATACCGATATCAACCGATACCGATATCAACCGATATATACAGTCGTGGAATTAACACATTATTATGCCTAATTTGGACAACCAGGAATGGTGAAGATAAGGTACTTTTTAAAAAAAATGAATCAAATAAAATAAGATAAATAAATTAAAAACATTTTATTGAATAAAAAAGAAAGTAAAACAATATAAAAACAGTTACATAGAAACTAGTAATTAATGAAAATTTGTAAAATTAACTTTTAAAGGTTAGTACTATTAGTGGACCAGCAGCACGCACAATCATGTGTGCTTACGGACTGTATCCCTTGCAGACTGTATTGATATATATTGATATATAATGTAGGAACCAGAATATTAATAACAGAAAGAAACAACCCTTTTGTGTGAATGAGTGTAAATGGGGGAGGGAGGTTTTTTGGGTTGGTGCACTAATTGTAAGTGTATCTTGTGTTTTTTATGTGGATTTAATTAAAAAATAAAAATAAAAAAAATAAAAAACGATACTGATAATAAAAAAAACGATACCGATAATTTCCGATATTACATTTTAACGCATTTATCATCTCTAAAAAAAACTTCTTGCAAAATGCATTTTCTTGCATGTTCTTCTTCACATTTGCAGTCCAGTGCCACGTCTCCTCACAAAAAAAAAAGTTGTTTCATCGTAGATGCACTGCAGGACTGCTTCTAAAATGCCCATAAAAAGTGGTGCATGTCTGCTGCTCATTTCAAAACATGGCAAAACGCCACATGATGTGCAGTAAGTGTCCGTGGTGAAAGCTGCATAGACACGCAAAACTGCACCAGTTATGTATAGCAGTGGTCCCCAACCTTTTTGTACTTGTGGACCGGTCAACGCTTGAAATTTTGTAAAAAAAATTTTTTTTATTTATTTATTTTTTTTTTTCCGTCATAAAGAAATACAATCATGTGTGCTTACAGACTGTATCCCTGCAGACTTTATTGATGTATATTGATATATAATGTATATATTGTGTTTTTTATGTTGATTTAATTAAAAAAAAGATTTATTTTTTTTAAATTTTTTTTTCTTTTAAATTTCTTGTACCGGTACTGGGCCGCGGCCCAGTGGTTGGGGACCACTGATGTATAGCACGTGCAATGATAGTAGCTCGCATGCAACATACCCACTAATAGCACACACTATTTTATATAGTTTGCACACGCTCTTTAGTGCATAGTAGGGTTGTATGGTATACCGGTACTAGTATAGTATCGCGGTACTAATGAATCAAAAACGGTACTAAACTCTGTTTGAAAAGTACCGGTTCCCGGGCGTGGCGGCGTGTCGTCACGTCGTGAAATTGCTGGTTTTGCGAGCAGAGGAGCATTTCCGGCAGCGCACCATCACAGAGTACTTACAAGCAGACAATGTGTGTAGACAGAAAAGGGAGAACGGATGCGTTTTGGCCTAAAAACTAAAGATAAAGGTGAAGTTATAACTGTCACAGGAAAAGGTGCTTTGAAACATGGGTAGCTGGCTAACGACGAACATCCATCCGCAGTCGGCAGTGTTTCAGCTACTTCTAAATCACTAATCCTCGTCTCCATGGCGACAAATAAAGTGAGTTTCTTACAAGTATCATCCCTGCAGGACGAGGAATAGCTACACATGCCTCACTACACACCGTAGCTCACCGGCGTCACAATGTAAATAAACGCCATGTGTGGATCTACACCTGACATCCACTGTAATGATACCAAGTACAAGAGCGCATCTAGTCGATACTACTATGATTACATCGATATTTTTTATCGCCACACAATCTTTTTTCCTTTAAAAAAAAAACTCAGGAAATATGTCCCTGGACACATGAGGACTTTGAATATGATCAATGTGTGATCCTGTAACTACTTGGTATCGGATCGATACCTAAATGTGTGGTATCATCTAAAACTAATGTAAAGCACCCAAACAACAGAAGAATAAGTGATTATTACATTTTAACAGAAGGGTAAAATGAACATGTTGAAACGGACAAAAACGGATATTAACAGTAAATGAACAAGTGGATTAATAATCCATTTTTACAGTTTGTCCCTCATAATGTTGACAAAATAGAATGATAAATGACACAATATGTTACTACATACGGCAGCAGACAAATTAGGAGCCTTTGTTTGTTTACTTTCTACTAAAAGACAAGTTGTCTTGTATGTTCACTATTTTATTTAAGGAAAAAAATGTTCTTTGATTGCAATAAGAAACGTATGTTTAATGTACCATAAGATTTTTTGTTAAAATAAGCCAATAATGCCATTTTTTGTGGTCCCCCTTATTTAGAAAAGTACCGAAAAGTATTGGTACCGGGACAATCCTAGTGCATAGTATTTGGATCTCAGTAGATCAGGGGCCGTACTAATCAAGCTTCTTAGAGTGCCATTTTACACTTAAGTCCTGAGAATTTGCGAAATTTAGTCCTACTCTCAAACTTAAGAATAAAAGCTTTTTATCAACGTTCTTAAGTGTAAGAATCACTCCTACTCTCCACGATATTTAAGAGACCTTCAGAGGTGTCTTAAGTGGTTAGGAGTTGCCAACAGGGGATGGCACTGAGGCGAGAGAGACGTGCGGAACGATGTTCTGTATTTGTTTGATGACGAGCAGCTGATCAAACGGTATCGTTTAGACAGAGCGGGTATTATTTTTGTCACAGATTTAATACTTTTCGATTCCATGTTGATTTCTGCATGTGGCTGCAGTGGGCTAGTATATATAGAGCCACCCACACCAGTTTCAAATTAGTTGCCTAATTAATGAATTGGAAAGAAAATGTTATGACAGTAGCGTATGTGTGTGGCCGTGAGGTGAGTGACGTCAGTGAGTGTGTGGGCGATAGAAGAGAGGGAGCGGTAGCGTGAGTGCCGGCGGGGACTAGTTTGTTTTGTATTATTTTGTAGTTTATTGTCAAAATATACACTCCCATTGTCCACTTAAATATTTCCAAGATATTTCTTTATTCTTAGACAACGGATTCCCTTCCGTGATTGGTCATTTCTATGGACACAGAACTGACGTCACCTAAAATTGCGTTTACGGCACATAGTAATGTCGTAATTCAGCTCTGAGTGTGACACTTAAGATTCAGTCCTACACTTCGCTGAAAGTGTGAGTAAGACGCTTGATAACTAACTTTTAAGTGCAGCTTTCAGCGAAGAATTTATTTACTCTTAAGTCAACTCTTAGCAGACTTCTTAGGAGTAATTCTGAGAAGCTTGATAAGTACGGCCCCAGTTCCTTAATCTGGATTTATTCGTAGGAGTTGATTCATAGATCATGTCAACATTAGAGGGATATGTCATCCATTATCCTGGTTCACACTACTCTCCAGTTTACCGCACACGTTGACATATTACGCACAACTGACTTTTTTATGTGCACATATTTGAGTCTCTGGAGTGCCAACTCGACCCTAAAGTTCGAAATGACATAACCAAGTCGTTTTTATGTTCGCTGCCTTTGTCAGAATGGAAGCACCAGGTCAAAGCCATAAACTGAGCACAGCTGCAGTGTTGTTGTTGTATATTACCTCCCAGGCACACTGGACATCAGAGTAAAGTGGAATCATTGTATTTACTTATTTTAGCAATGTCTTGAATTTAAGAACACAGTTGAACCTTTATTTATGAATTGGTTCTAAGGTTCTTTAAATATAAAAGTTCATATATTGCAGCAAATGTCTCCATAAGAAACAATGTAAACATGAATAACAGGTTCCAGCTTTGACAAAAGTCCATCCTATTAAAAAAATGTGTTTACTTTCAACACAACATAAAGAGTTATACAGTACTTTATATCACTCTAACACAGAGGTGTGAAAGTCGTTTTCACTGAGGGCCACATCGCAGTTATGTTTGGCACCAGAGGTCCGCTTCTAACGCTGAATACTATAATTACACAATTTTTGTATGCATTTTTTAGTAGATTTAAAAAAATTAAAAAAATTTAACAAAAATATGGTAAGTTGCAATAATTTCACCTAAAAATGTTGTGTATATTACTGTAAATGGAAAAACAGTAATGCTGTTTTTATGGTAAAAAAAAAAAAAAAAAAAGGCAGCTCAATTTCCTATGGAGCCCTAAAGGGACATGGGGGAATTTTTTTTTTGTATAATTTTTTTTTAGTATTTTTTTTTTAGAGATGTATCTCGCGCGCACAAGAAAGTTTTTATAAAGTTATAAAAAAAATAAAACAAAAAAAAATTATAATTTTTTATTTATTTATTTATTTATTTTTTTTAGACATGTATGCGGTGTTATGTTTTTTCCCCCCCCATGTCCTTAAGCAGGGGTGGGCAATTAATTTTTACCGGGGGCCGCATGAGCTACCCGAGCACTGCTGGAGGGCCACATCGACAATATTTCAATTAAATTTTGCTCAATATTATTTTTGATGTATACCGTAAGATAAATAATAATAATAATAATTATAATTAATAATAATAGTTATACTTCAACATAATGTGTGTAACAGCATTCCATGACTAATATAAATAAATTAACATGAATAATAAATGACAGTAAAATAAGCACACGTATGACTGAGGAGTCATAGTGTAACTTTGTGTGGTGTTTGAGTTGTCCGACTTTTTGTGTGGCCATAAACGCACCAGTGGTTTAGTGGTATATGCGTGTTGGTGACAGATGACAAGTTGGTTTTGGCCTGGTTTGTACGGCAGAAAATGACTAGTTTTTCGAGATAGAAGTGTTTTACTCATGTTTTTGGTGTGGTTACGTCCGAATATAAACAGTTTTGCTCAATAAAGTGATCGATATAATTCCTGTCCTCGAAGCATCTCGATAGACGTTACAATAATTGAACGGTGTTCAATTGAACGGTGTTGATGAACACCGTTAGGGCCGCTTGTTGTCACTGTCACTCAAAGTTGCATTGCAAAATTACATAGAATAAATGTGTTTATTTTGTTTAGAATTCAGATGGGATTTGATTTGGTGCGCGCAGCAGACGCTTGAGCAGTGCGCAATTGCGCAGGCACGCACCTTAGAGGGAACGTTGCTTGGCAGTTCATGTCTTGTTGAAAACACGCCATTCGTCATCAACTTTTCTCTTTTTAGCGTCTCGGGTGTAAACCGTGCATCACTTGTCGCTGCATGTGCACCTTCACTCGCAGGTTACACACGGACACACGCCCATAAATAATACTTTTCAAAATAAAAGCAGCACAGTTGTATTGCGCGCACAACATAGATGTTTTTTCAACTTTATTTTGTAATTAATGATTGCAGCTGTTCACATTCACTCACAATCACGCACACGCATACGTCCACACGGAAGTAATACAAATAACGATTTTCAAAACAAAAGCAGCACCGTTGTATTGCACACTCGACATAGATACTTTTTTAAATGTATTTTGTAATTTATAATTGGCCTCACGCGGGCCGGACAGGGACGCACAAAGGTCTGCCCTAAAGGGACATGGGGGAAATTTTTTTTTGTATAATTTTTTTTAGTATTTTTTTTTTAGACATGTATCTCATGCGCACGAGCAAGTTTTTATAAAGTTATAAAAAAAATAAAAAAAATAAAAATAAAAATTATAATTTTTTATTTATTTATTTTTTTTACACATGTATCTCGAGATGGTTTTTCGTGCGCACAAGATACATGTCTAAAAAAATAAATAAAAAAAAATTATAATTTTTTATTTATTTGTTACAACTTTAGAAAAAGTTTCTCGTGCGCACGAGATACATGTCTTAAAAAAAAAAAAAAAATTACAATTTTTTTTCTTCCCCCATGTCCTTAGGGGTTCCCTAGTTTCCAGAATTTTATTGTAAAATTTACATTACTTTTTTTTTTACTTCTAATAAAAAAAACTGCAATTTTACAGTAACATTTTGGCACCTGAGCTGCCAGTTTTTTTGTTTTTGTTTTTTTAAACCACAATTCAACAACTATAGATTTTTCGGTTTATTACTGTAAATGCCAAAACGGCATTTTTGTATAATTTTTTTTAGTATATATTTTTTTAGACATGTATCTCATGCGCACGAGCAAGTTTTTATAAAGTTATAATAAAAATAAAAATTAAAAAAATTATAATTTTTTTTTTTTTTTTTTTTTTTTTTAGACATGTATCTCGAGATGGTTTCTCGTGCGCACAAGATACATGTCTAAAAAAATAAATTTAAAAAAATTATAATTTTTTATTTATTTGTTACAACTTTAGAAAAAGTTTCTCGTGCGCACGAGATAGTTTCTCGTGCGCACGAGATACATGTCTTTAAAAAAAAAAAAAAATTACAATTTTTTTTCTTCCCCCATGTCCTTAGGGGTTCCCTAGTTTCCAGTATTTTATTGTAAAATTGACATTATTTTTTTTACTTCTAATAAAAAAACTGCAATTTTACAGTAAAATGTTGGCACCTGAGCTGCCAGTTTTTTTGTTTTTGTTTTTTTAAACCACAATTCAACAACTGTAGATTTTTCTGTTTATTACTGTAAATGCCAAAACGGCATTTTTGTATAATTTTTTTTAGTATATATATTTTTTAGACATGTATCTCATGCGCACGAGCAAGTTTTTATAAAGTTATAAAAAAAATAAAAAATAAAAAAATTATAATTTTTTTTTTTTTTTTTTTTAGACATGTATCTCGAGATGGTTTCTCGTGCGCATAAGATACATGTCTAAAAAAATAAATTAAAAAAAATTATAATTTTTTATTTATTTGTTACAACTTTAGAAAAAGTTTCTCGTGCGCACGAGATACATGTCTTAAAAAAAAATAAAAAATTACAATTTCTTTTCTTCCCCCATGTCCTTAGGGGTTCCCTAGTTTCCAGAATTTTATTGTAAAATTGACATTACTTTTTTTTTACTTCTAATAAAAAATTTTACAGTAAAATTTTGGCACCTGAGATGCCAGTTTTTTTGTTTTTGTTTTTTTAAACCACAAAAATTATGTAACTGTAGATTTTTCGGTTTATTACTGTAAATGCCAAAACGGCACCACAGTTTGTTACAGTAAAGAAAGTACAGTTTTTTTTCATTTAGAGAAAAATGCTGTAAAAACCACAGTAAATTTCACAATTTGACCATGAAATCTATTCCTACTTTTACATTGCACACTTTGATGGATAACTTGCTTTGAAATCATTATTATTAGTATTTATTTCTATTTAAAAGTGATTTGAATGTTTGATAATATATTTTTGCACAACTAGACAATATTTAAGTTAACATAATTTGCGATTACTTGGAGTACATTTATTTATTTTCTCCCAAAATAGAAAGAAAGAATACATTTAGTAAGAAAGTTAGAGTACTTTATTGATGCATATTATTTCCAGGCTTTCAAGGGCCAAATAAAATGAAGTGGCGGGCCACATCTGGCCCCCGGGCGTTGAGTTTGACACCTGTGCTCTAACATAACAAGGGGGTGATGGACCAATATTCTATTTAATAACAAAGCCAAAACAACAATTAGCTGAACTGTCCTCATTCTCAGCCGCCCTGCCGACACACACACACACGCGCACACACGCTGTCACTAGCCATGTGGTGTACTCAGTTTGAAACCACAAAACTCCTGAACTTTAATAGCCATGTAGCTCCAATGATTAAAAATAAATCCACTTGACTTTGTTGGTTCATCTTCTTGGTGTTCAGCAGAAGAAAAAGGGAGGGTAAGGGGGAAGCAGTGTCAACAAAGCTGTGGATACTTTGTGAATGTTTCAAACCACACATTGTCCGTTCAATTCAAACAACTATAATGATCCCTCAAGGGGCATTTCATTTTGAGCAGCAGGTTGTTGTGGTTCGCAAAGCCTACACATGGCCCACAATAAATAAACAGTCAATTAATACGTAAACAGTACAACAACACTCTGAAAAATGTGAAAGTTTAAGAGTCAGAGTGCAGAGAAGACGAATGATTCGAAAATGCTCTTTGCTTTTCGAAGGATTTGCTGGTTGCAGAAGAAGTTTAAGTCTCTTAGTTTTACTACGGTAGTCTTCGAGCAAGACTTAACAATACTAGTCAGGCTGTTTTGGTCTTTCCTGAAAGACGGTGAAACCAACAAATAAAAAAACATAAGACTCTCAATAAATGTTTGATAAAAACGACAAGAGTATAACAGGCCTGACAGAGAAAGAATTTGCTTTCTTTGGACTCATATTGAGCTAGAAAAACTACAAAAAGGCTAAAAACACTTAAAAAATCACACAAAATAGCAATTAGCACAGTAGCTAACGACAACACTGCTCTGCTGACGAGCTCGATCAGCCCGCTCACGATGGCTGTCACGGCAGGCCCACAATGGGTGGATGAAACATTCGTACAATTGAGGCAAGGTTCGTACAACAATACATCGGCGAAGCACTTTAGCTACGGAGCTAACGTGATAGCATCGTGCTTAACTGCATATAGAAACAAAATAAATAAACCCCTGACTGGAAGGATAGACAAAAGATCAACAATACTATTAAACCATGGACATGTAAATATACGGTTAATGCTTTCCAGCCTGGCGAAGCTTAAAAATGCTGTTGCTAACGACGCCATTGAAGCTAACTTAGCAACCGGACCTCGACAGAGCTATGCTAAAAACATTAGCTCTCCACCTACGCCAGCCAGCCCTCATCTGCTCATCAACACCCGTGCTCACCTGCGTTCCAGCGATCGACGGAAGGACGAAGGACTTCACCCGATCATCCGTGTGGCTAGCGCCGGCTAGCGCGTCTGCTATCCAAGTCAAAGTCCTCCTGGTTGTGTTGGAACAGCCAGCCGCTAATACACCGATCCCACCTACAGCTTTCTTCTTTGCAGTCTTCATTGTTCATTAAACAAATTGCAAAATATTCACCAACACAGATGTCCAGAATACTGTGGAATTTTGAGATGAAAACAGAGTTTTTTGTATTGGATTCAATGGGTTCAGAATACTTCCGTTTAACTATTGACGTCACGCGCATACGTCATCATACATAGACGTTTTTTAACCGGAAGTTTAGCGGGAAATTTAAAATTGCACTTTATAAGTTAACCCGGCCGTATTGGCATGTGTTGCAATGTTAAGATTTCATCATTGATATATAAACTATCAGACTGTGTGGTCGGTAGTAGTGGCTTTCAGTCGGCTTTTAAATTTACTCTTAATTCTTGTTTTTTCCAAAGCGTGTCACATGTTATTATTAAATCATGATTAATGAGAAACCCAGGAACTCTTTTAATCTGTGAAAAGAAATGCATAATATTTCTTGTCAGCAGGGCCGAAGAAACTATTACGCTGCACTGGGCCCTTCATATATACAAAACCCTAAACCAGTGGTTTTCTAAAGTGTTCCTGAGCCCATGTGGTGATATCCTTTACACACTGATGTCACTTTTTGATGCAGTACCGCCTGAGGGATCGAAGGTCACGGGCATTCAATGTTGGTTTTCAGCCTTGCCGCTTACGTGCAGTGATTTCTCCAGATTCTCTGAACCCTTTGATGATATTACGGAGCGTAGATGGTGAAATCCCTAAATTCCTTGCAGTAGCTGGTTGAGAAATGTTGTTATTAAACTGTTGGACAATTTGCACACGCATATGTTCACAGTGGGTTTCTGAAGTGTTCCTGAGCCCATGTGGTGATATCCTTTACACACCGATGTCGCTTTTTGATGCAGTACAGCCTGAGGGATGGAAGGTCACGGGCTTAGCTGCTTACGTGCAGTGATTTCTCCACATTCTCTGAACCCTTTGATGATATTACGGAGCGTAGATGGTGAGATCCCTAAATTCCTTGCAATAGCTGGTTGAGAAAGGTTTTTCTTAAACTGTTCAACAATTTGCTCACGCATTTGTTGACAAAGTGGGGACCCTCACCCCATTCTCATTTGTGAATGACTGAGCATTTCATGGAAGCTGCCTTTATACCCAATCATGGCACCCACCTGTTCCCAATGAGCCTGTTCACCTGTGGTATGTTCCAAATAAGTGTTTGATGAGCATTCCTCAACTTTCTCAGTCTTCTTGCCACTTGTGCCAGCTTTTTTTAAACATGTTGCAGGCATCAATTTCCAAATGAGTGAATACTTGCAACAAAATAACGTTTTCCAGTTCAAACGTTAAGTATCTTGTCTTTGCAGTCTATTCAATTGAATATAGCTTGAAAAGGATTTTTATATCATTGTATTCTGTTTTTATTTACCATTTACACAACGTGCCGACTTCACTGGTTTTGGGTTTTGTATTTGCAATAATAAAAAAATAATAATCTTCACGTTTACGTCGTATTCCATTTGCAAATAAGCGTGGACAAGTCCATGAAAATGGTCGATCTGGTGTGTGATGCTCCATGCAGACAGTCACGGTTTGCAGCTTTCGTCGTAGCTCAGCATTTCACCGTTTTATTTGCCTCCTGCAGCCGGTGAGATAATCGCATGACTGAGCAGTGAGCTCAAAGCTGGACTCCTGCGCGTCTCCGTCCTGCAGGCATTTTAACAGCAGGCTCTTAAAAACTGTGCCGAGGTTAATACACGACTTAATGGAGATGGCGGGATTGATAAAACACTCCTGACGTAGGAGGCCTGCGCTCGGACCAAAAAAATAAGTTTTTGCAGCTACAATGGCAGAGTAACACAATCTGACCTCTTGAAATAGACCTCAGGGACAATGTGTCGGTGCCAACTGGACCAAATTTAACTGAGGGCATTCTGCAGCTGTTCTGAGGGTTAGTTATAGCGTAGTAGCACGCGGATATGCCACAAGCATCATCACTTACACATAAATAAAAACGTAACACATCTGCTAATAATACAGACGAATACATGAGATCACGTTACCTTTCAGCCCCCAAATTAGACTCATTGTCTGGCTCGGGTTTTTTGCATGGCTCAGCTCAACATATAAAAATGTCTTCATCTGCAAGAAGAATACAAACCCTGTTTCCATATGAGTTGGGAAATTGAGTTAGATGTAAATATAAACGGAATACAATGACTTGCAAATAATTTTCAAGCCATATTCAGTTGAATATGCTGCAAAGACAACATATTTGATGTTCAAACTCATAAAATTTTTTTTTTTTTTTTCAAATAATCATTAACTTTAGAATTTGATGCCAGCAACACATGACAAAGAAGTTGGGAAAGGTGGCAAAAAAGACTGATAAAGTTGAGGAATGCTCATCAAACACTTATTTGGAACATCCCACAGGTGTGCAGGCTAATTGGGAACAGGTGGGTGCCATGATTGGGTATAAAAGTAGATTCCATGAAATGCTCAGTCATTCACAAACAAGGATGGGGCGAGGGTCACCACTTTGTCAACAAAAGCGTGAGCAAATTGTTGAACAGTTTAAGAAAAACCTTTCTCAACCAGCTACTGCAAGGAATTTAGAGATTTCGCCATCTACGCTCCGTAATATCATCAAAGGGTTCAGAGAATGTGGAGAAATCACTGCACGTAAGCAGCTAAGCCCGTGACCTTCCATCCCTCAGGCTGTACTGCATCAACAAGCGACATCAGTGTGTAAAGGATATCACCACATGGGCTCAGGAACACTTCAGAAACCCACTGTCAGTAACTACAGTTGGTCGCTACATCTGTAAGTGCAAGTTAAAACTCTCCTACACAAGGCGAAAACCGTTTATCAACAACACCCAAAAACGCCGTCGGCTTCGCTGGGCCAGAGCTCATCTAAGATGGACTGATACAAAGTGGAAAAGTGTTCTGTGGTCTGACGAGTCCACATTTCAAATTGTTTTTGGAAACTGTGGACGTCGTGTCCTCCGGACCAAAGAGGAAAAGAACCATCCGGATTGTTATAAGTGCAAAGTGTAAAAGCCAGCATGTGTGATGGTATGGGGGTGTATTAGTGCCCAAGACATGGGTAACTTACACATCTGTGAAGGCGCCATTAATGCGGAAAGGTACATACAGGTTTTGGAGCAACATATGTTGCCATCCAAGCAACGTTACCATGGACGCCCCTGCTTATTTCAGCAAGACAATGCCAAGCCACGTGTTACATCAACGTGGCTTCATAGTAAAAGAGTGCGGGTACTAGACTGGCCTGCCTGTAGTCCAGACCTGTCTCCCATTGAAAATGTGTGGCACCTAAAATAGCAGAAGGGAGACCCCCGGACTGTTGAACAACTTAAGCTGTACATCAAGCAAGAATGGGAAAGAATTCCAGCTGAGAAGCTTCAAAAATGTGTCTCCTCAGTTCCCAAACCTTTACTGAGTGTTGTTAAAAGGAAAGGCCATGTAACACAGTGGTGAACATGCCCTTTCCCAACTACTTTGGCACGTGTTGCAGCCATGAAATTCTAAGTTAATGATAATGATTATTTGCCAAAAAAAATCAAGTTTATGAGTTTGAACATCAAATATGTTGTCTTTGTAGTGCGTTCAATTGAATATGGGTTGAAAAGGATTTGCAAATCATTGTATTCCGTTTATATTTACATCTAACACAATTTCCCAACTCATATGGAAACGGGGTTTGTATAAGTTGAAGGGTAAAATGATGGGTAACTAAGAGAGGATGGTGGGATGAATGAAAGATGGGCTAACATCATGATGGTAATAGTGATAAACAATGAGGATGAGCAAGCAAAGAAGTGATGTTGGATGAAGATGAGTAGAGAAAAGAAGGTTGGGAGAGTAAAACGTAGTCGTGAAAATGCTGGAGCAAAGGAGGATGAATGGCTGAGAGACGATGAGAGGATATCAATGAGAAAAGAAGACATGCAGTACACCTTCTCATTTAATGTGTTTTCTTTATTTTCATGACTATTTACATTGTAGATTGTCACTGAAGGCATCAAAACTTGACAAACAACTCAATGGCGTTTTGAAATTGTGTTTTTATCATCTTCGTCTTTTAGCAAAGGTAAAACCGTTTTTATCTTTTAACCTTTTTGAACAAGTCGTGCATGCTTTTTTTTCAGGTGGCCTGGACTACTGCAATGCACTTTATGCTGCCATTAGCCAAAAAGCTCTCTCCAGGTTGCAGTTAGTCCAGAATGACTTTTAACGGGCCAGGAGACGCCAGCATATAACCCCAATTCTTCAGATTTTGCACTGGCTCCCTGTTCATCTTAGAATTGATTTGAAAAACTTTGCTGTTTGCTTTTAAAGCTTTACATGGACTGGCACCTCAGTATATCTCGGACCTCATCCAAATTTACACTACTGAGGTCCGAGAGCCAGCTCCAGCTCGTGGTGCCCAAGACTAGACTTAAAACCAGGGGAGACAGGGGCCTTCTCTGTGGTCGGCCCTAAGCTCTGGAACACTCTGCCCCTCCATGTTCCAACTGCTCCCACAGTGGAGTGTTTTAAGACCCACTTTCAGTCTTTGGCTTTTAACACTACGTGAGTTGTGTGCTCCTCTAAATGTGTTTTTATAATTTTGATTTCTATTTATTGTTTTAATTGGTTTTACCCTTTAAAATCGTTTTTAATCCTATTTATTAGGGACCGAGTCCCTTTGGGACAGAGGAGAGGACCCTATTGAATTTCTAGCGTTTTATTATTATACCGCCGCCTCTTTGAGCTGTAATTTGACCCCCTCAACGTGCTCTCAGGACTGGCGAAAATTGCGATCTAATCAAAAAACCAAACCCAAAACTCCAAATTGCGCCCCCTAGGAAGAAAACAATGACAAAACTGCCTCTAACTCCCAGTAGGATGGTCGTAGAGACATGAAACTAAAACCTCTATGTAGGTCTCACTTAGACCTAGATTCCATACACTGACAACCCCCAGCAAAAATCAACAGGAAGTTTGCAATTCCCCCTTCAAAACAGAAGTTGAGTAAAAACAGTCACCTTTTTTCAAACATTATCTCCTCTGAGCGTGTTTGTCATGTCGGCTTCAAATTAGCACAGGAGAGAGATTGAACCCTTCTGATTAAAAGTTGATGAAAGAGTTTTAATTACTGCTCCGGTTTGGATTTTATGAGCCCTCAAAGAACCGCTGCGGAGGTCCCGTCCATCGCTGCTCGCAGCTTTAATTTTTATATTGTTTTTATCAGGGATGTCCGATAATGGCTTTTTGCCGATATCCGATATGCCGATATTGTCCAACTCTTTAATTGCAGATACCGATATCAACCGATACCGATATCAACCGATATATACAGTCGTGGAATTAACACATTATTATGCCTAATTTGGACAACCAGGTATGGTGAAGATAAGGTACTTTTTTAAAAAAATGAATCAAATAAAATAAGATAAATAAATTAATAACATTTTCTTGAATAAAAAAGAAAGTAAAACAATATAAAAACAGTTACATAGAAACTAGTAATTAATGAAAATTGTTTTAATTTATTTTTTTTATTAAATCAACATAAAAAACACAAGATATACTTACAATTAGTGCACCAACCCAAAAAACCTTCCCCATTCACACTCATTCACACAAAATGTTTTTTTTCTTTCTGTTATTAATATTTATGGTTCCTACTAGGGATGTCCGATAATGGCTTTTTGCCGATATTCCGATTTGTCCAACTCTTAATTACCGATACCGATATCAACCGATACCGATATATACAGTCGTGGAATTAACACATTATGCCTAATTTGGACAACCAGGTATGGTGAAGATAAGGTCCGTTTTAAAAAATAAAATAAAATAAGATAAATAAATTAAAAACATTTTCTTGAATAAAAAAAGAAAGTAAAACAATATAAAAACAGTTACATAGAAACTAGTAATGAATGAAAATGAGTAAAATTAACTGTTAAAGGTTAGTACTATTAGTGGACCAGCAGCACGCACAATCATGTGTGCTTACGGACTGTATTCCTTGCAGACTGTATTGATATATATTGATATATAATGTAGGAAGCAGAATATTAATAACAGAAAGAAACAACCCTTTTGTGTGAATGAGTGTGAATGGGGGGAGGGAGGTTTTTTGGGTTGGTGCACTAATTGTAAGTGTATCTTGTTTTTTATGTGGATTTAATTAAAAAAAAAAAAACAAAAAAAAACAACAAAAAAACGATACTGATAATAAAAAAACCGATACCGATAATTTACGATACGATATTACATTTTAACGCATTTATCGGCCGATAATATCGGCAGACCGATATTATCGGACATCTCTAGTTTTTATGTTTATTTATTTTTTGTTTTTATTCAGTCATTGGCGGAGCTAAGGATAATATTTGAATATTGTTTTTAATATTGTTGTGCAGCACTTTGGAAACATTTCTGTTGTTTAAATGTGCTATACAAATAAAGTGGATTGTATTGATTGAAAACTAGGAATGAACACATGTGGAGTTATGTACTTAATAAAAAAAAAAGGTGAAATAACTGAAAACATGTTTTTATAGTCTAGTTTCTTCAAAATAGCCACCCTTTGCTCTGATTACTTTTTCCGCACACTCTTGGCATTCTCTCGACGAGCTTCAAAAGGTACCGTATTTTTCCGAGTATAAGTCGCTCCGGGAGTATAAGTCGCACAGCCGAAAATGCATAATAAAGAAGGAAAAAAACATATATAAGTCGCACTGGAGTATAAGTCGCATTTTTGGGGGGAAATTTATTTGATATAAACCCAACACCAAGAATAGACATTTGAAAGGCAATTTAAAATAAATAAAGAATAGTGAACAACAGGCTGAATAAGTGTACGTTATATCAATCAATCAATCAATCAATCAATCAATGTTTATTTATATAGCCCTAAATCACAAGTGTCTCAAAGGGCTGCACAAGCCACAACGACATCCTCGGTACAGAGCCCACATACGGGCAAGGAAAAACTCACCCCAGTGGGACATCGGTGAATGACTATGAGAAACCTTGGAGAGGACCGCATATGTGGGTAACCCCCCCCCCCCCCCTCCTCTAGGGGAGACCGAAAGCAATGGATGTCGAGTGGGTCTGACATAATATTGTGAAATTGTGAAATTGTGAAAGTCCAGTCCACAGTGGATCCAACACATCAGCGAGAGTCCAGTCCATAGTGGGGCCAGCAGGAAACCGTCCCGAGCGGAGACGGTTCAGCAGCGCAGAGATGTCCCCAACCGATGCACAGGCTAGTGGTCCACCCGGGGTCCCGACTCTGGACAGCCAGCACTTCATCCGTGGCCACCGGACCTATGCAACTCCCCCTCCCAAGGGACAGGGGAGAAGAGGAGAGAAGAAAAGAAACGGCAGATCAACTGGTCTAAAAAGGGGGGTCTATTTAAAGGCTAGAGTATACAAATGAGTTTTATGCTTATATGAGGCATACCGTATTTTTCGGACTACAAGTCGCAGTTTTTTTCATAGTTTGGCCGGGGGTGCGACTTATACTCAGGAGCGACTTATGTGTGAAATTATTAACACATTAGCATAAAATATCAAATAATATTATGTAGCTCATTCACGTAAGAGACTAGACGTATAAGATTTCATGGGATTTAGCGATTAGGAGTGACAGATTGTTTGGTAAACGTATAGCATGTTCTATATGTTATAGTTATTTGAATGACTCTTACCATAATATGTTACGTTAACATCCCAGGCACGTTCTCAGTTGGTTATTTATGCCTCATATAACGTACACTTATTCAGCCTGTTGTTCACTATTCTTTATTTATTTCAAATTGCCTTTCAAATGTCTATTCTTGGTGTTGGCTTTTATCAAATATATTTCCCCAAAAAATGCGACTTATACTCCAGTGCGACATATGTGACATGTGCTGTCAAAATGAGTCACAATGAGGAAATTTTAAAAACTGAGTTGTTGTTATTTACACATTCTCCATCTAAAGACCTTCAAAATGATATATGGTTTGTTGGAATCGGACAGAAAATGACCGAGTTACATCCGATTGAAGTCGACCAAGTTTGAGGGTCCGTTGTGAGAAAAAACAGCTTAAAGTTTACTGTTCCAGAACAGAATGTTCCAAAACAAAACTCCATAGTAACCATACCTTAAAAGTCCTTGTAGCAACACCAAAATTGGTACAATTAAAGTCAAATCCCATGTCTAAAGGAAAAATATATATTCAACTCTATTGAAAATGGTTATGTACAAAAATTTCAACACTCTTATGTCACAGTTTTTTTGTTCACTGGTCAGTTTGTCAGCTGGTCAGCTGTCCGTAATATTCCTGACCAGCAGCACTAAGAAGATTCGCCGACTGCAGTGAATTTAGCGCACTTGCAACCGCCTGTGTACCCTCTCCACCTTCTAAACCAGGGGTCACCAACGCGGTGCCCGCAGATGAGTAGCCCGCTGGCCTGTTCTAAAAATAGCTCAAATAGCAGCACTTACCAGTGAGCTGCCTCTATTTTTTAAATTTTATTTATTTACTAGCAAGCTGGTCTCGCTTTGCCCGACATTTTTAATTCTAAGAGAGACAAAACTCAAATAGAATTTGAAAATCCAAGAAAATATTTTAAAGACTTGGTCTTCACTTGTTTAAATTCTTTTTTTTTTTTTACTTTGCTTCTTATAACTTTCAGAAAGACAATTTTAGAGAAAAAAATACAACCTTAAAAATAATTTTAGGATTTTTAAACACATATACCTTTTTACCTTTTAAATTCCTTCCTCTTCTTTCCTGACAGTTTAAATCAATGTTCAAGTAAATGTTGTTTTTTTTTATTGTAAAGAATAATAGATACATTTTAATTTAATTCTTCATTTTAGCTTCTGTTTTTTCGACGAATAATATTTGTGAAATATTTCTTCAAACTTATGATTAAAATTCAAAAAAAATATTCTGGCAAATCTAGAAAATCTGTAGAATCAAATTTAAATCTTGTTTCAAGATCTTTTGAATTTATTTTAAAAATGTTGTTCTGGAAAATCTAGAAGAAATAATGATTTGTCTTTGTTAGAAATATAGCTTGGTCCAATTTGTTATATATTCTAACAAAGTGCAGATTGGATTTTAACCTATTTCAAACATGTCATCAAAATTCTAAAATTAATCTTAATCAGGAAAAATTACTAATGATGTTCCATAAATTCTTTTTTAAATGTTTTCAAAAAGATTCGAATTAGCTAGTTTTTCTCTTCTTTTTTTCGGTTGAATTCGGTCGAAATAGAAGATAAACTATGTTTCAAAATGTAATTGTAATTTTTTTCGTGTTTTCTCCTCTTTTAAACCGTTCAATTAAGTGTAAATATCATTAATTATTAATAATAACATAGAGTTAAAGGTAAATTGAGCAAATTGGCTATTTCTGGCAATTTATTTAAGTGTGTATCAAACTGGTAGCCCTTCGCATTAATCACTACCCAAGAAGTAGCTCTTGGTTTCAAAAAGGTTGGTGACTCCTGTTCTAAATCCATTACGGAATGTAAAACAGTCTAACTTATCCACAAAAATAATAATTCAATGTTCGAAAATCATCTTTTTTCACTAAATATTCCGCTCGAATTACTGTGTGTTGTTTTTCTTCAGGGCGCTGCCGTGATACCACAATGCACCGCGCGGGGTGATTCAACCGCGACCGCTTAGCAACAAGCCGGATTTGTTTACAGGTTTAAAAACTCGAATTCTATTGGTTCAGAATGGCGTCATCGGGAATTCCATGCACATTTTTAGAAAGTAGGTAAACTTGGCGTCACAATGATACCAAATATGGCTAGGGGGATTCCCCCATATTGCCGCGAGTGAGCGTTGAAAACACTGGATTTTCTCAAGGAATTTGAACACAAAGGACTAATTTCTGAAGACATACCTCGTACAAAACCTACAAATAAAGGTGATTTAAGATGTTTTTGTAACGACCTGGTCGTATCGTGGTGCGAGGTTGTTCTCCCAGGAATGCAGACGGCTTCGGACACAGCGTGCAGGTAGGAAAATGATTTATTTAAGCAAATAAATCATAGCAGGGAAAAAAAAACAAAGACGTGTACATAGCACAAAAGACAAAAACAAAGGGACTAGCATGGGAGCTAGCAAGCAAAATAATATAGCATGAAAGCTAGCAGGAATCGACGAAGTCGTTAGCTGTTGCATAAAAGCAAACTAGGAAGCCAGACCGAGTGAGGCCAGGGCAAAGACTAAATAGCCCTCTGATTAGTGCCCGGACAACAGGTGAGCGTCGCGAACACTAACCAGAGGCAGCTGAGCACAATCTGCCGTCATGGCAACAGAAACAAACAAACACAAGGTGCTGAAAACACATGTGGCTTGAAAACGTAAACAAACTATGATCCGGGCAGCGGATCCTAACAGTTTTCTTGCTATTTCGATGATTGGGATCGCTAGATTGTGGCTTTATGGACTCATTTTTGTGAAAATCTCAATTTCAACCAAGATACATTTTTTCCACTTATTTGCCTGTAGCTCAAAATTAGCCTGTGCGTATTCCGACTCATTTTGCCAGCACGGGTCACATATATGCTTTTTCCTTCTTTATTATGCATTTTCGTCCGGTGCGACTTATACTCTGGAGCGACTTATACTCCGAAAAAACACGGTACTTAACAAAAAAAAGGTGAGATAACTGAAAACATGTTTTTATATTCTAGTTTCTTCGAAATAGCCACCCTTTGCTCTGATGACTTTTCCCGCACACTCCTGGCATTCTCTCCACGGGCTTCAAAAGGTAGTCACCTGAAATGGTTTTCACTTCACAGGCGTGCTTGAAGCTCGTCGAGAGAACGCCAAGAGTGTGCAAAGCAGCACGGTGTGTGTGACCGCCATCTGGTGGTCACACTTATCACTTCACCATGTACCAAATAAAATCGCTTCGAGGTCGGTAAGCACAACCAGAATTATTCCGTACATCAGGCGCACCGGGTTATAAGGCGCATTGTCGATTTTTGAGAAAATGAAAGGATTTTAAGTGCGCCGAAAAATACAATAGTCTATTTATTTATTTATTTATTTATTTTTTGTCGGTTTTCCTCTTCTTTTTCCCATGAGTGCTCACATGCCTGCATAGGAAGAATAAAGGATTCAATGTCCGTGCTCATCCTTTCCAGCGCAAACGCCGTCTTTTATTCCGGCGGAGGCCACGAATGGCGGATTGCTCCTTCTAGGGTTATTAAACGATGAGAGGCTGAGCCAACTGAAATATGCAGGGATCAAAGACACGCTCCCGCCTCAGTGCACGGCTTATTCGAGGAAGTGAGCGCGAGTCAAAGATGGCGGCCGGCGCGTGGTCAGCCGCTGAGGTCAGTAGAGCAGCAGAGCAGACGGGATTTGCGTCTATCATTACGGATGTCGTCCGTGTTGTCTTTTTTTGGGATGGCTGCACACACACACACACACACACACACACACACACACACACACACACACACACACACACACACACACACACACACACACACACACACACACACACACACACACACACACACACACACACACACACACACACACACACACACACACACACACACACACACATTTGGCCCAGCCAAGGGGAATAGATGAATTTAAAAAAGGCGAAGAGGTTCAATAGGTTCACCCAGCTTAAATAAGATAGACGCGGTGTTATATTAGCTCATAGGGAGATTTCAGTGTCAAGCCTCCGATTGATTGTCCCGTATCTGTTCTTGATGACGTCGTTTTTATTTATCGCTGCCCACTTTTTGTTCCTGGGTGATGATTTTATGAGGGATGTATTCTTACAATAAATACTTCTGTTATTTTTAAATGGAACCGCCATAACCACAACACCAGGGGGAGCTCCACTAACCACGTTAAACCCAGATTCCGATCTAACAGAGGTCTAAACTCCTTCTCCTTCTATGCCACATCAATGTGGAATGCACTCCCAACAGGTGTAAAAGAAAGGGCATCTCTATCCTCCTTCAAAACCGCACTAAAACAACACCTCCAGGCAACTTCAACCCTTGACTAACACCCTCCCCCCCACCACATCCCACCTCCCCGGATTGTAAATAACCAAATGTAAAAAATCAAAATGTATTTCTAATGTATATCCTTGTTCTTATGCTATCTGAACTCACTATGTTCTCTGCTCGCTGTACATATCCTACCAAGTCAGACCTACACTGTTTCAATGTCCATTTCTCTGCTGATATCAACCAAACCCTCCTCATCCCCTGGATTGTAAATAATGTAAATAATTCAATGTATATACTCTGATGATTAACTTGTGTGATGACTGTATTATGATGATAGTATATATTTTCGGACAACAGAGACTCTTACCAGGAGGACTTTGACTTCGATACACAGACGCCTGTAGAGAACTGGAACAACACAGACTCTTACCGGGATTACTTTGATTTGGATACACAGACGCAGACGCGGTACCGTGAGTACGCAGCTGCGCTTCCAAACAATTTGATCGCTTGCCCGTACGTGCGTGTCACGTATGTAACTTTGGTTAAATATATAAGCTTTATGAACCTTGGGTTAGGTGAACGGTCCTTTGGGCTGAGTGATTGTGTGTGTTGTGCAGGTGTTTGGATTGTATTGGCGGGTTATATGGACGGGAGCTAGTAGCTAGGAGCTAGGAGCTAGCATAACAAACACCTAGGTGTTTTTATGCGGGATTAATTTAAGCCTGGTTGTGTTGTGGCTAATAGAGTATATATATGTCTTGTGTTTATTTACTGTTGTAGTCATTCCCAGCTGAATATCAGGGGCCGTATTTATCAAGCTTCTTAGAGTGCCATTTTACACTTAAGTCCTGAGAATTTGCGAAATTTAGTCCTACTCTCAAACTTAAGAATAAAAGCTTTTTATCAACGTTCTTAAGTCTAAGAATCACTCCTACTCTCCACGATATTTAAGAGACCTTCAGAGGTGTCTTAAGTGGTTAGGAGTTGCCAGCAGGGGATGGCACTGAGGCGAGAGAGACGTGTGCGAACGTTCAGGGAACGGAACAATGTTTTTGTTTTTTTTGATGACGAGCAGCTGATCAAACGGTATCGTTTAGACAGAGCGGGTATTATTTTTGTCACAGATTTAATACTTTTCGATTCCTTGTTGATTTCTGCATGTGTCTGCAGTGGGCTAGTATATATAGAGCCACCCACACCAGTTTCAAATTAGTTGCCTAATTAATGAATTGGAAAGAAAATGTTATGACAGTAGCGTATGTGTGTGGCCGTGAGGTGAGTGACGTCAGTGAGTGTGTGGGCGAGAGAAGAGAGGGAGCGGTAGCGTGAGTGCCGGCGGGGACTAGTTTAATTTGTATTATTTTGTAGTTTATTGTCAAAATATACACTCCCATTGTCCACTTAAATATTTCCAAGATATTTCTTTATTCTTAGACAACGGATTCCCTTCCGTGATTGGTCATTTCTATGGACACAGAAATGACGTCACCTAAAATTCCGTTTATGGCACATAGTAATGTCGTAATTCAGCTCTGAGTGTGACACTTAAGATTCAGTCCTACACTTCGCTGAAAGTGTGAGTAAGACGCTTGATAACTAACTTTTAAGTGCAGCTTTCAGCGAAGAATTTATTTACTCTTAAGTCAACTCTTAGCAGACTTCTTAGGAGTAATTCTAAGAAGCTTGATAAGTACGGCCCCTGACATTCCTTTGAGCAGATTGAGTTTCTGGAGCATCACATTTGTGGGGTCAATTAAATGCTCAAAATGGCCAGAAAAAGAGAACTTTCATCTGAAACGCGACAGTCTATTCTTGTTCTTAGAAATGAAGGCTATTCCACAAAATTGTTTGGGTGACCCCAAAATTTTGAACGGTAGTGTAAATCTGTGACAAAAATAATACCCGCTCTGTCTAAACGATACCGTTTGATCAGCTGCTCGTCATCAAAAAAAAACAAAACATTGTTCCGTTCCCTGAACGTTGGCGCACGTCTCTCTCGCCTCAGTGCCATCCCCTGCTGGCAACTCCTAACCACTTAAGACACCTCTGAAGGTCTCCTAAATATCGTGGAGAGTAGGAGTGATTCTTAGACTTCAGAAAGTTGATAAATAGCTTTTATTCTCAAGTTTGAGAGTAGGACTAAATTTCGCAAATTCTCAGGACTTAAGTGTAAAATGGCACTCTAAGACGCCTGATAAATACGGCCTCAGGAGAATAATAATAAAGTGAGAAGTAGAGATGCCGATATATGCGTTAAAATGTAATATCGGAAATGATCGGTATCGTTTTTTTTATTATCGGTATCGTTTTTTTTTTGGTTTTTTTTAATTAAATCAACATAAAAAACACAAGATACACTTACAATTAGTGCACCAACCCAAAAAACCTCCCTCCCCCATTTACACTCATTCACACAAAAGGGTTGTTTCTTTCTGTTATTAATATTCTGCTTCCTACATTATATATCAATATATATCAATACAGTCTGCAAGGGATACAGTCCGTAAGCACACATGATTGTGCGTGCTGCTGGTCCACTAATAGTACTAACCTGTAACAGTTAATTTTACTCATTTTCATTCATTACTAGTTTCTATGTAACTGTTTTTATATTGTTGTACTTTCTTTTTTATTCAAGAAAATGTTTTTAATTAATGTATCTTATTTTACTAATTTTTTTAAAAAGTACCTTATCTTCACCATACCTGGTTGTCCAAATTAGGCATAATAATGTGTTAATTCCACGACTGCATATATCGGTTGATATCGGTGTCGGTAATTAAAGAGTTGGACAATATCGGAATATCGGATATCGGCAAAAAGCCATTATCGGACATCCCTAGTGAGAAGTGAGGGCCACCTATAGTGAACGAATGCCCGTCGAATGAGCTGACTCACTTACGGTAAACAAGACTGAGGATTTACAAGAAAAGCGGTGAAAACGAGGTCTGGAAATGGAAAATGTTGTTGTGTTTGTGCAGGAATTTTCCGAATTGTCCCGCGCAATTGGCATAGAGTACTGAAAGATGCATTCACTGAACCATATTTCCCCGTCTGCTTCTTTCAGATGATGTCATCGCCACGACACCTGAGCAGCAGCTGGCTGAGGCAGCTCCTGCCTGTACTTTTGAAGCTCTGCCTCGCGTTTGCTGGTCCACTGCGGCCCCTCAATGGGAGCGAATGCACGGCCAAAGGCCCCGCTTCTTACATTGTGGTGTTTACGGGCCACTGGAGCCCGCAGGCCTTCCCCAAGCAGTATCCCCTGTTCCGGCCCCCTGCCCAGTGGTCCAAGCTCATAGGTGAGAACATACCGGCATAAAATACAACCTCGCTGACCTTTTGAATGTCCGAAGGGTGTTGAACGTAAACAAACCTCTGCTATGTTGTAGTCACGTGTGGCGAGAGATGTTACTCAAACAGCAGATAGCTCAGCAACACTGAAAATAGCAGAGGGCAGACCACTGCCAACCGGGGAAGGGTCCATATTCTACTATTTTGTCAACAATTTTAAAGACGTCTCAGAGGTTACGCAATAGTGTACTGGAAGCACCAAATACTGGGCCCCCATGTACAAGACTCCCGAAGGCCCTCCCCTAAATCCTACGTCCCCGCACCATACACACACACTTGGTATAATAACATGTACCGTATTTTTCGGACTATAAGTCGCACCGGCCGGAAGTGCATAATAAAGAAGGAAAAAAACATATATAAGTCGCACTGGAGTATAAGTCGCATTTTTGGGGGAAATTTATTTGATAAAATCCAACACCAAGAATAGACATTTGAAAGGCAATTTCAAATAAATAAAGAATAGTGAACAACAGGCTGAATAAGTGTACGTTATATGAGGCATAAATAACCAACTGAGAAGGTGCCTGGTATGTTAAAGGCCTACTGAAAGCCACTACTAGCGACCACGCAGTCTGATAGTTTATATATCAATGATGAAATCTTAACATTGCAACACGTGCCAATACGGCCGGGTTAACTTATAAAGTGTAATTTTAAATTTCCCGCTAAACTTCCGGTTGAAAACGCCTTTGGATGATGACGTATGCGCGTGACGTAGCCAGTGAAACAGAAGTATCGGTACCCCATTGAAAGCAATACAAAATAGCTCTGTTTTCATCTCATAATTCCACAGTATTCTGGACATCTGCGTTGGTGAATCTTTTGCAATTTGTTTAATGAACAATGGAGACCGCAAAGAAGAAAGTTGTAGGGGGGATCGGTGTATTAGCGGCTGGCTGTAGCAACACAACCAGGAGGACTTACTTGGATAGCGGACGCGCTAGCCGACGCTTGCCGCCAACCGCACGGATGATCGGGTGAAGTCCTTCGTCGCGCCGTCGATCGCTGGAACGCAGGTGAGCACGGGTGTTGATGAGCAGATGAGGGCTGGCTGGCGAGGTCCCGTTATACTAAGTTAGCTTCAATGGCGTCGTTAGCAACAGCATTTTTAAGCTTCACCAGGCTGGAAAGCATTAACCGTGTATTTACATGTCCATGGTTTAATAGTATTGTTGATTTTCTGTCTATCCTTCCAGTCAGGGGTTTATGTATTTTGTTTCTATCTGCATTTAAGCCCGATGCTATCACGTTAGCTCCCTAGCTAAGTTAGCTTCAATGGCGTCGTTAGCAACAGCATTGTTAACCTTCACCAGGCTGGAAAGCATTAAAGGCCTACTGAAATGAATTTTTTTTATTTAAACGGGGATAGCAGATCTATTCTATGTGTCATACTTGATCATTTCGCGATATTGCCATATTTTTGCTGAAAGGATTTAGTATAGAACAACGACGATAAAGATTGCAACTTTTGGTATCTGATAAAAAAAAGGCTTGCACCTACCGGAAGTAGCGTGACGTAGTCAGTTGAACATATACGCAAAGTTCCCTATTGTTTACAATGATGGCCGCATGAAGTGAGAGAGATTCGGACCGAGAAAGCGACAATTTCCCCATTAATTTGAGCGAGGATGAAAGATTTGTGGATGAGTAAAGTGCAAGTGAAGGACTAGTGGGGAGTTGAAGCTATTCAGATAGGGAAGATGCTGTGAGAGCCGGGGGTGACCTGATATTCAGCTGGGAATGACTACAACAGTAAATAAACACAAGACATATATATACTCTATTAGCCACAACACAACCAGGCTTATATTTAATATGCCACAAATTAATCCTGCATAAAAACACCTGCGTGTTTGTTATGCTAGCTCCTAGCTCCTCTGCTAGCTCCTAGCTCCATAGAACACGCCAATACAATTCAAACACCTGATCAACACACACAATCACTCAGCCCAAAAGACCGTTTACCTAACCCAAGGTTCATAAAGCTTATATATTTTTAAAAAGTTACGTACGTGACGCGCACATACGGTCAAGTTATCGAATGTTTAGCAGCCAAGGCTGCATACTCACGGTACCTGATATTCAGCTGGGAATGACTACAACAGTAAATAAACACAAGACATATATATACTCTATTAGCCACAACACAACCAGGCTTATATTTAATATGCCACAAATTAATCCTGCATAATAACACCTGCGTGTTTGTTATGCTAGCTCCTAGCTCCTCTGCTAGCTCCTAGCTCCATAGAACACGCCAATACAATTCAAACACCCGATCAACACACACAATCACTCAGCCCAAAAGACCGTTCACCTAACCCAAGGTTCATAAAGCTTATATATTTTTAAAAAGTTACGTACGTGACGCGCACTTACGGTACGGTACGTGTTATGCTAGCTCCTAGCTCCTCTGCTAGCTCCTAGCTCCATAGAACACGCCAATACAATTCAAACACATGATCAACACACACAATCACTCAGCCCAAAAGACCGTTCACCTAACCCAAGGTTCATAAAGCTTATATATTTTAAAAAAGTTACGTACATACGCAAAAAAAAGCCAAAGCTGCATACTCACAGTAGCACGTCTGCGTCTTTGTCATCCAAATCAAAGTAATCCTGGTAAGAGTCTGTGTTGTCCCAGTTCTCTACAGGCGTCTGTGTATCCAAATCAAAAGTCCTCCTGGTTAGAGTCTCTGTTATCCGAGTTCTTCCATCTTGACTGCATCTTTCGGGAATGTAAACAAAGAAGCGCCGGCTGTGTACTGTTGTGGCTGACTACGTTCGAAAAATACGTCCATTTCGCACCGACAACTTTCTTCTTTGCTTGCTTGGCTTCCTTCTCCATAATGCAATGAACATGATTGAAACAGATTCACGAACACAGATGTCCAGAATACTGTGGAATTATGAAATGAAAACAGAGCTTTTTCATATTGGCTTCAATGTGGAAGGCATACCCGTGTTCGTCGGGCTACGTCACGCGCATACGTCATCCTCAGAGGCGTTTCGAACCGGAAGTTTAGCGGCAAATTTAAAATGTCACTTTATAAGTTAACCCGGCCGTATTGGCATGTGTTATAATGTTAAGATTTCATCATTGATATATAAACTATCAGACTGCGTGGTCGGTAGTAGTGGGTTTCAGTAGGCCTTTAACTGTGTAGTTACATGTCCATGGTTTAATAGTATTGTTGATCTTCTGTCTATCCTTCCAGTCAGGGATTTATTTCTTTTGTTTCTATACGCAGTTAAGCACGATGCTATCACGTTAGCTCCGTAGCTAAAGTGTTTCGTCGATGTATTGTCATGGAGATAAAAGTCACTGTGAATGTCCATTTCGCGTTCTCGACTCTCATTTTCAAGAGGATATAGTATCCGAGGTGGTTTAAAATACAAATCCGTGATCCACAATAGAAAAAGGAGAGAGTGTGGAATCCAATGAGCCAGCTTGTACCTAAGTTACGGTCAGAGCGAAAAAAGATATGTCTTGCACTGCATTCTAGTCCTTAACTCCAGCGTTCCTCATCCACAAATCTTTCATCCTCGCTCAAATTAATGGGGTTGCTGCGTTGAAAACAATAGGAAAATATGAGGAGATGATCAACTGACTACGTCACGCTACTTCCGGTACAGGCAAGGCTTTTTTTTTATCAGAGACCAAAAGTTGTGAACTTTATCGTCGATGTTCTATGCTAAATCCTTTCAGCAAAAATATGGCAATATCGCGAAATGATCAAGTATGACACATAGAATGGATCTGCTATCCCCGTTTGAATAAAAAAAAATTAATTTCAGTAGGCCTTTAACGTAACATATTATGGTAAGAGTCATTCAAATAACTATAACATATAGAACATGCTATACGTTTACCAAACAATCTGTCACTCCTAATCGCTAAATCCCATGAAATCTTATACGTCTAGTCTCTTACGTGAATGAGCTAAATAATATTATTTGATATTTTACGGTAATGTGTTAATAATTTTACACATAAGTCGCTCCTGAGTATAAGTCGCGACTTATGAAAAAAACTGCAATTTATAGTCCGAAAAATACGGTACTCAAAAAGAAATGATTGCATGAATTTGGTTAAAACCAGATTTTAAATCACATGTTAATAGATTTACTTAGCTTTTTGACTTTAAAGATGAGATTAGCACATCTAGAAATCTATATACCGTATTTTCCGGACCGGAGTATAAGGCGCACTGCCAATGAGAGCGTCTATTTTCGATCTTTTTTCATATATAGGGCGCATTAAAGGAGTCATATTATTTATTTATTTTTCTAAATGTAAAAGACTTCCTTGTGGTCTACATAACATGTAATGGTGGTTCTTTGGTCAAAATGTTGCATAGATGATGTTTTACAGATCATCTTCAAGCCGCTTTCTGACAGTCGCTTCAGGATGCGCCGTTTTGTGGGCGGTCTTATTTACGTGGCTCGTCTTCGACAGCGTCTTCTCCCCGTCATCTTTGTTGTAGCGGTGTAGCGTGCAAGGACGGGAGTGGAAGAAGTGTCAAAAGATGGAGCTAACTGTTTTAATGACATTCAGACTTTACTTCAAACATTAACGGAGCAGCATCTCCTCATCCGTGGCTCGCTAGTGCAACAACAACGCTGGTAATAAGTCCCATGAAAAAACGTCCGATTGGAACTCTCTAATAACTAAAGTTCCTTGGGTGAATAATGTAAACTCACTATACCGGTATGTTTTTCGCGCTTCCATGGCAAGATATAAGTAAGAACTTTACACTACTTTATATTAGAAATGGCAACAGCGGAGGATGAATGTCACATAACAAGAAGATAGAGAAAAAGAAGAAGCTTATCGACTACAATGGCAGACTTGCGCAAGTTTTTTCAGGACTTATGCAGATCTCAAATACACATCAGCAAGTACCAGAAGGTAAGAAAAGTTGGTTTTGCATAATATTGTGAAACAAAAGCCAGATAATATGTCTGCTAATGGGTGCCATTTTGCAGTCCTTATACACACACCATAGTATTACTTGTTTCGCTGACTACGGTAGCCACAATGGGCCGACAATACATTAAAATTAATACAGCAACTTTTCTTACCTTCTGGTACCTGCTGATCTGTCTTTGGGATTTGCATAAGTCCTGAAAATTTGCACGCATCCGCCATTGTAGTCTGTGTAGACACCGTAGTCGATAAGCTTCTTTTTTTCCCTCTATCTTCTTGTTATGTGACATTCATCCTCCGCTGTTGCCATTTCTAATATAAAGTATAGTGTGAAGTTCTTACTTATATCTGTCAGTAAACTCGCCATGAAAGCGCTAAAACATACAGGCGTAGTGAGTTTACATTATTCACCCAAGGAACTTTAGTTATTAGAGAGTTCCGGTCGGACGGTTTTTCACGGGACACATTTCTGGCGTTGTTGTTGCACTAGCGAGCCACGGATGAGGAGATGCTGCTCCGTTGTTGATTGAAGTCAAGTCTGAATGTCATTAAAACAGAGTTTCAGGCAGAGGAGGACAGTCTTCTTCCACTCCCGTCCTTGCACGCTACACCGCTACAACAAAGATGACGGGGAGAAGACGCTGTCGAAGGTGAGCCACATAAATAAGACCGCCCACAAAACGGCGCATCCTGAAGCGACCGTCAGAAAGCGGCTTGAAGATGATCTGTAAAACATCATCTATGCAACATTTTCACCAAAGAACCACCATTACATGTTATGTAGACCACAAGATCGTGTTTTACATTTAGAAAAAAAATAATAATAATATGACCCCTTGAATGCACCTTATAGTCTGGTGCGCCTTATATATGAAAATAGACCTGACTAGACCCGCTCTTTGGCAGTGCGCCTTATAATCTGATGCGCCCTATGGTCCGGAAAATATGGTACTATTATTATTATAGATGTCCGATAATATCGGCCTGACGATATTATTGGCCGATAAATGCTTTAAAATGTAATATCGGAAATTATCGGTATCAGTTTTTTATTATCGGTATCGTTTTTTGTTTTTTTTAATTGTATTTTGTTTTTTTTACTAAATCCACATAAAAAACACAAGATACACTTACAATTAGTGCACCAAGCCAAAAAACCTCCCTCCCCCCATTTACACTCATTCACACAAAAGGGTTGTTTCTTTCTGTTATTAATATTCTGCTTTCTACATTATATATCAATATATATCAATACAGTCTGCAAGGGATACAGTCCGTAAGCACACATGATTGTGCGTGCTGCTGCTCCACTAATAGTACTAACCTTTAACAAATAATTTTACTCATTTTCATTCATTACTAGTTTCTATTCTCATGGCCCAAATAGTTCACAGTAGCACTATACATAATCGCAATACCAGGGCATCCAGTGAGGGGCATTTTGTACTCCCTCGTCCCAGGAAGAATGCTTTGCGGAAATCTTTTATTTATAGATCTTTATCGCTCTGGAATAACCTGCCTCGAATTCTCACCAGCATTGAAAGTAAACAGGTTTTTAAAAAGAGAGTAATATTTTATCTGAGTTTTTAAATTAGTTTGCTCGTTGATGATTTGTTTGGTTTTATATTGTGTAGTTATATTTATATGGTCATTATTATTCTGTGACTGTAAATTGTTTGCTTGTTTTTTATTGATGCTTTTATTTTTTTCTGTATAGTGTAGTTATAATTATATGCTTTTACTTGTAATTGTATTGAATTGTGGAACCCAGGAAGACTAGTGGGTTGTTGAGGCAACCAGCTAATGGGGATCCTTAATAAAAATCAAAAAATCAAAATCAAATCTATGTAACTGTTTTTATATTGTTTTACTTTCTTTTTTATTCCAGAAAATGTTTTTAATTTATTGATATTATTTTATTTTATTCATTTTTAAAAAAAAGGACCTTATCTTCACCTTTTTTACTAAATCAACATAAAAAACACAAGATACACTTACAATTAGTGCACCAACCCAAAAAAACCTCCCTCCCCCATTCACACTCATTCACACAAAAGGGTTGTTTCTTTCTGTTATTAATATTCTGCTTCCTACATTATATATCAATATATATCAATACAGTCTGCAAGGGATACAGTCCGTAAGCACACATGATTGTGTGTGCTGCTGCTCCACTAATAGTACTAACCTTTAACAGTTAATTTTACTCATTTTCATTCATTACTGGTTTCTATGTAATTGTTTTTATATTGTTTTACTTTCGTTTTTATTCAAGAAAATTTTTTTAATTTATTTATCTTATTTTATTTTATTAATTTAAAAAAAAAAGGACCTTATCTTCACCATACCTGGTTGTCCAAATTAGGCATAATAATGTGTAATTCCACGACTGTATATATCGGTATCAGTTGATACTTTTTTTTTTTATTCAAGAAATTGTTTTTAATTTATTCATCTTATTTTATTTTATAAATTTTTTTTAAAAATAGGACCTTATCTTCACCATACCTGGTTGTCCAAATTAGGCATAATAATGTGTAATTCCACGACTGTATATATCGGTATCGGTTGATACTTTCTTTTTTATTCAAGAAATTGTTTTTAATTTATTTATCTTATTTTATTTTATTAATTTTAAAAAAAAAGGACCTTATCTTCACCATACCTGGTTGTCCAAATTAGGCATAATAATGTGTAATTCCACGACTGTATATATCGGTATCGGTTGATACTTTCTTTTTTATTCAAGAAATTGTTTTTAATTTATTCATCTTATTTTATTTTATTAATTTAAAAAAAAAAAGGACCTTATCTTCACCATACCTGGTTGTCCAAATTAGGCATAATAATGTGTAATTCCACGACTGTATATATCGGTATCGGTTGATACTTTCTTTTTTATTCAAGAAATTGTTTTTAATTTATTCATCTTATTTTATTTTATTAATTTAAAAAAAAAAAGGACCTTATCTTCACCATACCTGGTTGTCCAAATTAGGCATAATAATGTGTAATTCCACGACTGTATATATTGGTATCGGTTGATACTTTCTTTTTTATTCAAGAAATTGTTTTTAATTTATTCATCTTATTTTATTTTATTAATTTAAAAAAAAAAAGGACCTTATCTTCACCATACCTGGTTGTCCAAATTAGGCATAATAATGTGTAATTCCACGACTGTATATATCGGTATCGGTTGATACTTTCTTTTTTATTCAAGAAATTGTTTTTAATTTATTTATCTTATTTTATTTTATTAATTAAAAAAAAAAAAAGGACCTTATCTTCACCATACCTGGTTGTCCAAATTAGGCATAATAATGTGTTAATTCCACGACTGTATATATCGGTATCGGTTGATACTTTCTTTTTTATTCAAGAAATTGTTTTGAATTTATTTATCTTATTTTATTTTATTAATTTAAAAAAAAAAAGGACCTTATCTTCACCATACCTGGTTGTCCAAATTAGGCATAATAATGTGTAATTCCACGACTGTATATATCGGTATCGGTTGATACTTTCTTTTTTATTCAAGAAATTGTTTTTAATTTATTTATCTTATTTTATTTTATTAAATAAAAAAAAAGGACCTTATCTTCACCATACCTGGTTGTCCAAATTAGGCATAATAATGTGTAATTCCACGACTGTATATATCGGTATCGGTTGATACTTTCTTTTTTATTCAAGAAATTGTTTTTAATTTATTTATCTTATTTTATTTTATTAATTTAAAAAAAAAAAGGACCTTATCTTCACCATACCTGGTTGTCCAAATTAGGCATAATAATGTGTTAATTCCACGACTGTATATATCGGTATCGGTTGATATCGGTATCGGTAATTAAGAGTTGGACAATATCGGAATATTGGATATCGGCAAAAAGCCATTATCGGACATCCCTGATTATTATTATTATATGAAACAACAGGCTTTTTTTTTTTTCAAACCCTAAAATCTGGTGTTTCACTTGCCAAAATCACCACTTTGTTTAATGGAGTTTGGCCCTTCGCAGTCAATGACAGTCCGCCTTCATCCCCTTCCAGTCCAGATCATCCAGATTGCCCGCTGACTGATATTTTTTGCTCTCCATTAAGTGTCAGTTCATGGCCTTGCTGTCAGCACGCACTTCTCGCACAAAGACACGATCGGTGGGGAGATGTTAATGAGCTAAGTGGCGAGACGCAGACGGCCTAAACGCTACCAGATGGCTTTCTGTGTTTCTCTGAACTGTCTCCCGCTTGTCCAGTAATATCTTTACTATTTCTCTATTACGCTCCAGCCATCTTCCCCCCCCACACATTTCCACTGGTTTACCACAGTACTGGCGATAAAGAGTGCTGCGGAGGTTTGGGGTTGAGCGAAGGTGGGTTGATGACTGTCGGGGCGTGGTGGGGTCAGACTCCGAGGAGAAGAAGCCCCCCCCCAAGCAGTGATGGATGTCAGATGTTTATGCATGTGTGTGTCCATTTTTTGTTTGTGCCAGACCCGAGTCGTGCGTCACTGCCTGTGTCTTCGGTTTCGACCACTCTAGTCTTGCCAGAAAATGATGGCCTGTTGCATTTAGGTGGAGCTGTAGTCATCTGCACCTTTGAGGGTTGTGTCAAGATGTTTGAGGTTCCTTTCATTCGAGGCACAAGGACACTGCTGAAAAAAATGACTAGAGTACGGGAAGCCCTGACATCTTGGTGGGGCTTAAAAAAAACAAAACCGTGATGTGTTATCACATTTCAAGGTCCTGATGCTTGTGGGAGTCTACTTAGAATGGAAATGCAATTATGGGCATAAGTAATGACAGTGCAGGGAGAAACAGGATAGTGTGTAAAGTGTCCTGGTTCTGTTGTGTGTGTGCTTCGATGTGGCATGTGCATTAATACATGTGTCAAGACTGTTTAAGTATGAGCGTGTGTGTGTGTGTGTGTGTGTGTGTGTGTGTGTGTGTGTGTGTGTGTGTGTGTGTGTGTGTAGGCAACCCTGCAAAGTGAGGTAAGGCAGAACCATCAGAGCATTTGTCCGCGTGTTTCTGGCTAACCCGACGCTGGCCTTAGAACCACAAGCTCAGGCCAGTGGTTCTGCGGTTTCCAATAAGGAGCGCCGGTTTAACCTAAATACGAGCCTCTTTATAGAGAACCAGAACTAAATTTGGCAATGTGAAATTATTGTGTTTGCTTAGAGGGGAACTCCACTTTTTTTTGGAATGATGCCTATGGTTCACGATCATTTTGAGAGACAAGAACCCACATCTTTTTTTTTTTTTAGGATATTAAAGATGATAAAAATTAGAGATGTCGGCTTTTTTGCCGATATCCGATATTCCGATATTGTCCAACTCTTAATTACCGATATCAACCGATACCGATATATACAGTCGTGGAATTAACACATTATTATGCCTAATTTTGTTGTGATGCCCCGCTGGATGCATTAAACAATGTAACAAGGTTTTCCAAAAATAAATCAACTCAAGTTATGGAAAAAAATGCCAACATGGCACCGCCATATTTATTATTGAAGTCACAAAGTGCATTATTTTTTTTAACATGCCTCAAAACAGCAGCTTGGATTGGATACTCACCGGGACTGTTAGCGGATGAATTTGAGAACACATAGAGTTGAGAGCATACTTGCCAACCTTGAGACCTCCGATTCCGGGAGGTGGGGTGGGGTGTGGTCGGGGGTGAGGCGGGGGCGTGGCGGGGGTGTGGTTGGGGGCGGGGGCGTGGTTAAGAGGGGAGGCGTATATTTACAGCTATAATTCACCAACTCAAGTATTTCATATATATTTCATATATATTTCATATATATATATATATATATATATATATATATATATATATATATATATATATATATATATATATATATATATATATATATATATATATATATATATATATATATATATATATGTATTTCATATATATATATATATATATATATATGTATGAAATACTTGACTTAAAGTGAATTCTAGCTATATATATATATATATATATATATATATATATATATATATATATATATATATATATATATATATATATATATATATATATATATATATATATATATATTTATTTTATTATACATATAAATAAAAGAAATACTTGAATTTCAGTGTTCCGGAGGCTATCCAGTAGATGGCAGTATTACAATAAGAGTGTTACAACATTGCTGTTTACGGCAGACGAACTGCTTTACGGTAGACGAAAACGTGACTGCTGTTGTTGTGTGTTGTTTCCGCGCTGGGAGGACGTTAATGAAACTGCCTAACAATAAACCCACATAAGAAAGCAAGAACTCGCCCTCGATCATTCTACAGTTATAACGTGATTGGGCAGGCACGCTGTTTGTATCGTGGGAAAGCGGACGTGAAAACAGACTATCGCCGCTGTCCCCACTCAGGTCCGCATGGAGCTGGAGGGGGCGTGGCCTCCAGCTCCGGCTGAATTCCGGGAGATTTTCAGGAGAAAATTTCTTCCGGGAGGTTTATCGGGTAGAGGCGCTGAATTCCGGGAGTCTCCCGGAAAATCCGGGAGGGTTGGCAAGTATGGTTGAGAGACAGTCAGAGGTGGGTAGCCAGAAATTGTACTCAAGTAAGAGTACTGTTACTTTAGAGATTTATTACTCAAGTAAAAGTAAGGAGTAGTCACCCAAATATTTACTTGAGTAAAAGTAAAAAGTATGTTGGGAAAAAACTACTCAAGTACTGAGTAACTGATGAGTAACCTGTTCGTTTAATGATGACGGCAACAAATAATGCACAAAAACATAAAAATAGCAATGAGCGAATTTAGAGCCAGGAATATCTCTTAAGCAACAAAACAATCAATATATATATGTTATATATATTAAATAATGATACATTAACATAAAAAAAATTAAGGCAAATTGAGCCACAATAACTTAACAGCGCCATAGGCTCAGTAGGCAGAGTTTACAAAGGAAAATAACAAGTTAGCCTTTACGCAAACCATAAACTGATAGGTGTGGGCTGCACGGTGCACCTGAGAACACACTGTGCACTTCTGATTGGTGTTTCTATGCATGCGTGAGTGTGTGTGCGACTGTGCGTGTGTGTGTGCGTGTGTGTGTGTGTGTCTATGATGCTGCAGTGTGATAATAAATGGCCCCACACGATGTACATTTGACAGTGATTCATAGCAGGGAAGCTAACATCAGCCTACGGTGACAGCCAAAATATCTACTAACGTTACTTACCGATATGCTTTCTCAAATTTGACGTTGAGTTCATGTAAGCTTAAGTTTGTTAATCATGTGACCGCCTGGCTCTGTTTAAATGGTAAAACGGAGTCAAACGTCACCAGTGACTGCATTTGATTGGTGAAACGGAGTCAAACGTCACCAGTGACTGCATTTGATTGGTGAAACGCAGGCATGCGATAGATCCTACTTTGAAGGTCTGTCTGACAAACCAAAACAAACAAAGCGTGCATTAACAGATCGATAAAAATCAGTAGCGAGTAGCGAGCTGAACGTAGATAAATGGAGCGTAGTAAAAGTAGCGTTTCTTCTCTATAAATATACTCAAGTAAAAGTAAAAGTATGTTGCATTAAAACTACTCTTAGAAGTACAATTTATCCCAAAAGTTACTCAAGTAGATGTAACGGAGTAAATGTAGCGCGTAACTACCCACCTCTGGAGACAGTTGCGATAGCCAATCAGATCACAAGTTGTTGACAGTAGCCTGATGTTAACGAGATTTGTCATTCCAAAGTGAGTATCCATTCACAAGTTTCAATTTAGCAGGAAGTGTTGCGCCGTAGCCATACCGGGCTAGCAGAGAAGGAGAACAAAATGTTGATTAGGTGGCAGATATATATTTTTGTAAAGTCATTTTCAAGAAGGATATTTAAAGAGAAACTACATCTTGTGAGACCATGTCAGCCAACCCCGGAAGCTAGCTCAGCTGTTCTGGCGATGAAATGGGGAAATGCTCGCCATTTCCACTCGAATCATTCGACTACGAGTGGTACCACTGGCTTATACGGCGTTGAATGGGTGCTACAAATTGTGAGTTCAAATATTACATTTTTTCACTTTTAATATGTTTTTTGCAATTTAAATTTTGACAGTACCAAATAAGATATGTTTTAATTGCTGATGCGGGTTCATTGATTTTTAAATGCGTCAGAAAATAACCCTGTGACCGACTCTGGCTGTCGTCCGGGTTCGTAGGACCACCAAGGAATGACATTGTCGTGAGCAGGTTTGACTTCTTTATTATTTCAATAAGAAAGTCTCTTGCCGGATTGCTTTTCAGCCCTACCGTTCCCCGCTCGCTCTTCCGCCCCGCTTTTCAGCCGCGTGCGTCGTCGTCTTCCTCGCGCTCTCTTTCGCTCTCGCTCTGCATCCGTCTCTCTCTGACTCCTGTTTCTCTCTCCGTCTCTCTTTGCATGGGTTGCTGGCTCTCCACCTACTTCTTCCCCGTCGTTCTCTGCTGCTCCCCTTTTATTTAGTGAGAGGAGATTATTCAATTGTGCCCAGCCAGGCGATCCACACACCTGACGTTCATCACGGCACCGATCCTGGCGCCCCCCGCCTCGCTGCTCGCTTGCCGTCCCCATCTCCTCGCCGCCATCTTGGAGCCCTGCCTCTCTGTTGGACTGCCGGCCACGCCTCCCAACAAACCTGTTTTGTACACTGTTGATGTTCAATGATCAGTAGGGCGTAAATGTGTTCCTCTATAGTATTTCTCCAGCAATGGTCATGTGGTGACATAAATGATGGTATTTTAAGAGGTAATCATTGAAGTTGGACATCACTGAAGGCCTAGGTGGGAAAGGCATGGCCCGCCACTAGTAGTAATATTTACCGTACTTTGGTCATTTTAAGCATTGCCTGAACTAATTCCTCGGCGCGTTTATTTCCGTTTTCATAGCAGTGCACTACCGACTTCCGGAAACAAATATGTGTTCCTACTTCCGGATAAAAGCGCAAGTGTGTTCTAATCATGGCAGACATGACGACTATTTTTGGACAAATGAGGATTCACAACCTTATCTTTTTGAACCTGAATATACGGAGGATGAACTACTGGTTATAGAAGCGAGTACGAACCGGGGGTGAAACGTTGGAGCAGACGGAAGCTGAGAGAGTGAGGTCGACGTGACTTTGGCGCTGTATATGTGGAACTCGGAGCCAAGTTATCCGAACAGAAATGGATTGCTTACCCAAAATCAACTGGAAATGTCCACGGCCAGCTGGACCAAACGACCAACTGTCCATTGAGGGAGTCACTATAATATTGATCATGATACATGCAGCACATCATGATTGTTAGTACAACTACATACACGGTCTGGCTAGATGTGTACAAACAAAACATGAAATGTGGGCTAATACTTTACAGATACTGTAATGTGATTGTTCATGTTTTTCAGTCAGTACTAATTGGTTTCCTATCGTATTGTGCTGTGCATTACAAACTCAAACACGATTCGGGTGCTGAGGTAGAAGCAAGCTTATCTCTCGCTGTAGCTAGCTCACGGCTAATGCCGTATTACGCCAATTTGTTAGTATGCTAGAAGATAGATAGATAGATAGATAGATAGATAGATAGATAGATAGATAGATAGATAGATAGATAGATAGATAGATAGATGGATAGATAGATAGATAGGTCTTTACTGTCATTGCACAAGTACAACAAAACGTTGTTTTCAGCACAAACCCGTTCAAGATTAGACAAACGAACAGTGTACAGGGTTACAGAACAGGAACTCTGATGGGTCGCCACAAGGCGCCCCGTAAAAGATGGGAAAAAGGTAAAACGCTGGGGAAAAAAATCTAGACTGAGCACCTAAGGGGGCCTAGTCTGAAGTGGGAAAAAACCTCCATGTAATGCACACATAAACACGTTACATTTAATCACGACAAACTCGCAACAGAGGGGCGGGGAGTTGGGGCCCTGGAAGGCGACCGCTGCTATGAAGCGCTGCCATTTGACCATCACCCGGAGGGGAAACAAGCGGTGGTGAAGGCGTGCGGTGGGGGAGGGGGTGTGTGTGCCCGATTGTCTTGGGTGTGATGATGTAATGTTTTTTTAGACTGAGGCCGATCTGCAAAAGTTCTACTCCACGTGTCGTTGAGGAGGTAGGGAGGTCAAAAGAGTCCATCATTGAGGTGTCGTCTGAGGTGTTTTTCAGAAAAGCCTGGTCCTGTTTCTATAGCGTCAAGGCCATTTGAGGGAGTCAAATCGCAGATTAGGATGTTTGTTTTCTGCGAGCAGACAAAACAATGACTTGTTTGTTCTATTCGTCCATGCTGTTCACTCTTACAACAACAATGTTGCTACAGCTTGGTTATTATACAGGTTACAAAACGTAAATTAAGTATTTTTGGCCGCTTTTGAATGCACTTTTAAAGTGATTTAGAGGCAGAATGGATTGCTCCCATCAGCTGCATTCCTAGCCACCTAGAACGAGACAATTTTTACATGTTAGAATGCAAAAAAAAACCTTTTGCCTTTTTGTCTCTCATAAGTATAGTAAAAGATAGGCACAATTCCCCCCAAAAAAAGAGGCATTGAGGTTTTATTGCTTAAAAAAAAGAGGGTTTTGGAATAGTAGCAGTAAAGCCGTTTGGTTTAATCTGAACAGGATGGAGAAAATATGCAATTATACAGGAGCAGTGCATTTCTGAGAATGATCTGTTTAAATGCAGGAAGTTGGAGGCAGCCATTGAAATACATACAAACTCCAGCAGGATGGAAATGATCTCAGCGTCTGGCAGAGGCTCTGTGGTCCTTCACTGACACTGGGAAGCGTTCCAACGAGTGAGAATCTCACTGCTGTCTTGTATGTCTTTCTCCCTTTAGCGGTGAGCCATAATCGCCATTTTCGGCTGTGGGAGGAGGGTTCTACGGCCAGTGAAGGGGTGCAGAACTTTGCTGAACTCGGAGTGACGGTGGAGCTGATGAAGGCGGCCAAGGATGCTAGGAGGAGACGCTCAGTCGGCGCCATGTACCGGACGGCCGGCATCCCTAACGGAATTGGGCACAGCTCCACGGAGCTGCTTGTGCAGCCCAGGAGCTCACTGGTACTTCAACTCATTCCCGAAAGCACACACACACACACACACACACACACACACATGCACTGGGTTAGAAGCTTCCGCCAAATTGTGTCGTTCAATTTAAAACGGTATGGCTTGGAACAGTAAACTTTTGTTTCTACCGCAGGGTGTGTCGATAGCGTGACATCATTATAGTGACACAATTAGGCATGGCTATTTATAGCGACAGCTTCACCAAGGTTTGAGCTATAACCTGAGTTCTTGGGGGTCTCCATGTCAGGTTCAAACACTGAGGACATCTATTAAACAAGACAAGAGGCAAAGAATCAAACAGAGACAGAATTAAATTTGGACTCAATATTGACGAGCATTGGCGTTGTTAGGCCTATTTTAGGGGGGCTCAAGCCCCCCTAGAATATTCTTCAGCCCCCCTAAATAATTTGGTGTTATATTTATTTATTTATTTATTTTTTTTACAAATACATGCAAACATATTCATTATAAAGTGGCCCGAATATGAGTTTAAATAAATAATCATATAACCTGTCATTATTCACTCAGTTTCCCCTCACTTCATAGCGTAAGGTAGCGAGCCCCTTTAGTGTGTCGGTATCCAATCCATTCCACTTGTTCATATAGAAAATGCCCACATCACTCAAAATCCAGTCCGCATTTTCTCTGGGACCTTGCTTGCGGTCCTTGGACTTGTTCATATAGAAAATGCCCACATCACTCTTGTAGAATCTATATAAAGTAATATACATTAGCCTATTGTTAAAATAATGAAAAAAATATCAATAAATATATTTTTTTTATTGTATTGTTACATTAATAGCTGTTGTATTATTGTAGGATGGCTTGTTAAACATTTCATAGGATTTTCAGAGGGAGGAAAAACCAAGACATTTAATATAAAATGTAAAATGAATAAATACATAAAAAGTAAAAGGAAAAAAATGGTTACAAGCCATCGTCCCCGGGGAGCATTTAATTTCGTCCCGTGCATTTTTTTAAATAATAATAATAACAATGAATAGTTTCTAAGTCTTTGTTAGCCGTTTGTGAAGTTTTGTGCTCGTGCGCTACGTTCGCTCGCGTCCTGTGCATCTCCTGGGGGCTAAGCCCCCCTGTCCTTAAAAGCTAGTGACGCCCCTGTTGACGAGAGACGTGGCGACTGTGCTCTCGGTACAGTCTTCAACCGCGCTCTCCCACAAGATTGAACTCCTCCTTCTTTATTTGACTTTCTCCCCCCCTACCTGACCACCGCTGCTTCCAGAGGGAAGTGGGTCGTAAACAGCGTTGCCTTCGGTTACCAAATAGTTCAAAGAGAGTTCCATAAAATAGTTCAAAAAGAGTTCGTAAAATACTTCAAAAAGGGCTCCTCTGGAAGTTTGGGACGATCCTGCCATCTGTCCGCTTTGAAGTCACAGTGGAGTTTTACGAGCCTTCTTCCTCAAAGACAGCCCTTTTGTCTTCTTTGTCAGGAACACAATGTAATACAAAGTTTTTGTGATCATTTAGAAACAATTATTCTAACACTCCATGCTAGGGATGGCCTAAAATCTATATTGGAAAATATATTGCAGCCCCTTGCGATAACGATAAATTATTTGGCATATAAATGATAATAGAACCATTTTAAAATTGTCTATGTGGTGACAACATATTGCATCCTTTTTCAGTTTTATTCATTTCTCAAAACTATTATTAATCTACTTGCTAATTTACTGTTCATAGCTGGTTACTTTCTGTTGTAACACGGTTCTATCTACACCAGGGGTGTCAAAGTCAAGGCCCACGGGCCAGATCTGCCCCGCGAATCAATTATCTACGGCCCCCGGGATTATGTTTGATTAGTATTAGAACTGGCCCGCAGGCCACAGCCGCTTGCTGCTGTTTTGCACGCATCAATACTCCATCAGTGTTGGTGCTAGGAATTTTCAAAATGGGGTCCCAGGGACCCCATCAAGTCATAAAAATGGGGCCCCACAGTACATTTTTGGGGTGCCACTTTTTTGTAACTGTTTTGAAAACAAATGATAAATGTATGCATTATCTTGTCATATCGCACATTCTATATTGTGTTTTGGAAAAAAGCTGTCATAAACGTTACCTAATAATTAAAAAAAATAATACAAAAAGAAAACCTATTGTTATACACTACTGTTCAAAAGTTTGGGGTCACCCAAACAATTTTGTGGATTAGCCTTCATTTCTAAGAACAAGAATAGACTGTCGAGTTTCAGATGAAAGTTCTCTTTTTCTGGCCATTTTGAGCGTTTAGTTGACCCCACAAATGTGATGCTCCAGAAACTCAATCTGCTCAAAGGAAGGTCAGTTTTGTAGCTTCTGTACCGAGCTAAACTGTTTTCAGATGTGTGAACATGATTGCACAAGGGTTTTCTAATCATCAATTAGCCTTCTGAGCCAATGAGCAAACACATTGTACCATTAGAACACTGGAGTGATAGTTGCTGGAAATGGGCCTCTATACACCTATGTAGATATTGCACCAAAAAGCAGACATTTGCAGCTAGAATAGTCATTTACCACATTAGCAATGTATAGAGTGTATTTCTTTCAAGTTAAGACTAGTTTAAAGTTATCTTCATTGAAAAGTACAGTGCTTTTCCTTCAAAAATAAGGACATTTCAATGTGACCCCAAACTTTTGAACGGTAGTGTACATATGTAAATATATTCAGTTATAAACATTCATTCACTTCCTTATTTCCTTCATGGATCTAAATTTTACCGCTGCCGGTATTTTTTTTCTATATTTTTATTGTATTATTTTCAGAATATGTTTGTTCAATTTTTGGCCAAAGTAAGACAAAGAAAACAATCTGAAGTTGTCTTTATTTTTTAGTTTTAATGCCATGATTTTAATAGTCCGGCTCCGCGTGTGCACAGATTTTCCTCCATCCGGCCCCTGAGCTAAAATGAGTTTGACACCCCTGGTCTACACATTTGTTAAAATGTAATAAGCACTGTTGTAAATACTTCTTCAACTAGCGCTTCTCAAGTGGAACACTTTCTGTATTGTATTTGAAATACCAGACTGCTACCAATCTGTTTGCATGTGCAGTCCACAGAGGTTTTGCAACACCTCATGTAAGAAAAGAAGTGAGCCACCGTTACGCCACTTTGCTTACACAAGTCTTAACGCTGCTGTAATGGCGCTTGAGTGCCAATGTAACAGATCGCGTTTCAGCATCCCTACCCTGTGTACGGAAAGAGGTGCCACTGTTGGCCTATCGGTGACCACTTTAACTACAAAACCCGAAACCAGTGAAGTTGGCACGTTGTGTACTTCGTAAATAAAAACAGAATACAATGATTTGCAAATCCTTTTCAACGTATGTTCAATTGAAGAGACTGCAAAGAAAATATATTTAATCTTCGGACTGAGAAACTTAATTTTTTTTTTGGCAAATAATCATTAACTTAGAATTTAATGGCAGCAACTCATTGCAAAATAGGTTGGCGCATGGACATGTTCACTACTGTGTTACATGGCCTTTCCTTTTAACACTCAGTTAACGTTTGGGAACTGAGGAGACCAATTTTTGGGTTAGGTGGAATTCTTTCCCATTCTTGCTTGATGTACAGCTTAAGTTGTTCAACAGTCTCTGTTGTCGTACTTTACGCTTCATAATGCACCACACGTTTCTGGGTGTTGTTGATAAATGGCTTTCGCTTTGCATAGTACAGTTTTAACTTGCACTTACAGATGTGGCGACAAACTGTAGTTACTGACAGTAGTTTTCTGAATTGTTCCTGAGCCCATGTGGTGATATCCTTTACACACTGATGTTGCTTTTTGATGCAGCACCGCCTGCGGGATCAAAGGTATCGGGCATTCAAAGTTACGCGCAGTGATTTCTCCAGATTCTCTGAACCTTTTGATGATATCACGGAGCGTAGATGGTGAAATCCCTAAATTCCTTGCAATAACTTGTTGAGAAATGTTTTTCTTAAACTGTTCCACAATTTGCTCACGCATTTGTTGACAAAGTGGTGACCCTCGCCCCATCCTTGTTTGTGAATGACTGAGGTATTTCATGGAAGCTGCTATTATACCCAATCATGGCACCCACCTGTTGTCAATTAGCCTGTTCACCTGTGGGTTTTTCTAAATAAGTGTTTGATGAACATTATTCAACTTTCTCAGTCTTTTTTGCCACTTGTGCCAGCTTTTTTGAAACACGTTGCAGGCATCAAATTCCAAATGAGCTAATATTTACAAAAAATAAAGTTTTCCAGTTGGAACGTTAAGTATCTTGTCTTAGCAGTCTATTCAATAGAATATAGGCTGAAAAGGATTTGCAAATCATTGTATTCTGTTTTTATATACCATTTACACGACGTGACAACTTCACTGGTTTTGGGGTTTGTATATAGCGGTACACTGGTTATCAGTCATTCCCAAATAAAACGTATCGTACAAAAAACATTTACATTTTTCCCATACGAAACAGTATACATCCAATTCATTAGATATAGACACAAAAAAATATGAACGCAAAACACATTTATTATAATTAAAGGCCTGCTGAAATGACATTTTTTTATTTAAACGGGGATCGCAGATCCATTCTATGTGTCATACTTGATCATTTCGCGATATTGCCATATTTTTGCTGAAAGGATTTAGTAGAGAACATCGACGATAAAGTTCGCAACTTTTGGTCTCTGATTAAAAAAAGCTTTGCCCCTACCGGAAGTAGCGTGACGTAGTCAGTTGTTCGCTTCCTCATATTTTCCTATTGTTTTCAACGCATCTAGAGCAATTCGGACCGAGAAAGCGACGATTACCCCATTAATTTGAGCGAGGATGAAAGATTTGTGGATGAGGAACGTTAGAGTGACGAACTAGAATGCAGTGAAAGACATATCATTTTTCGCTCTGACCGTAACTTAGGTACAAGCTGGCTCATTGGATTCCACACTCTCTCCTTTTTCTATTGTGGATCACGGATTTGTATTTTAAACCACCTCGGATACTATATCCTCTTGAAAATGAGAGTTGAGAACGCGAAATGAACATTCACAGTGACTTTTATCTCCACGACAATACATCGACGAAACACTTTAGCTACGGAGCTAACGTGATAGCATCGTGCTTAACTGCAGATAGAAACAAAATAAATAAATCCCTGACTGGAAGGATAGACAGAAGATCAACAATACTACCGAACTCTGGACATGTAACTACACGGTTAATAATTTCCAGCCTGGCGAAGCTTAAAAATGCTGTTGCTAACGACGCCATTGAAGCTAACTTAGCTACGGAGCTAACGTGATAGCATCGTGCTTAACTGATATAGAAACAAAATAAATAAATCCCTGACTGGAAGGATAGACAGAAGATCAACAATACTATTAAACCATGGACATATAAATACACGGTTAATGCTTTCCAGCCTGGCGAAGGTTAACAATGCTGTTGCTAACGACGCCATTGAAGCTAACTTAGCAACCGGACCTCACAGAGCTATGCTAAAAACATTAGCTATCCACCTACGCCAGCCATCCCTTTATCTGCTCATCAACACCCGTGCTCACCTGCGTTCCAGCGATCGACGGTGCGACGAAGGACTTCACTCGATCACAGATGCGGTCGGCGAGACGGAGGAAGTTAAGGTGAGTTCGGCGGCTAGCGCGTCTGCTATCCATCTCTGTCCTCCTGGCTGTGTTGTTGTAGTCCGCCGCTAATACACCGATCCCACCTACAACTTTCTTCTTTGCAGTCTCCATTGTTCATTAAACAAATTGCAAAAGATTCACCAACACAGATGTCCAGAATACTGTGGAATTTTGAGATGAAAACAGAGCTTTTTGTGTAGGATTCAATGGGTCCGTATACTTCCGTACCAACCCTTGACGTCACGTGCATACGTCAGCATAAAAAAACGTTTTCAACCGGAAGTGTGGCGGGAAATTTAAAATGGCACTTTATAAGTTAACCCGGCCGTATTGGCATGTGTTGCAATGTTAAGATTTCATCATTGATATATAAACTATCAGACTGCGTGGTCGCTAGTAGTGGCTTTCAGTAGGCCTTTAAGCTGCATTTTTAAATTAAAGAAACTTCTGTTCTAAATGTGTCCACTGGATGTCGCAATAGCAATTCTGTCAGGCAAGCAGATAGTTTATACCAGGGCGGGCAAGTATGCCCAGCAAGAGGTACACTGACCCAACATAAGACAAACAGGAGTAAAATAAACAATTGGTAACCCCACTTAAAATGCTGCACGAGACCCTGCACATTGATATAGTGCTGTGGAAATGATTGTCTTTTCTGCAAATTTAAAGAAATTGAACAGTGTGTGATTTACTGCAATACTGTTAGTCTTCTAAGTTTTTATTTCTGGTTAGTTGAAATTGTTTACACATTGCACAGCTTTTATTTTGCTATCGATACACAGTGATGCCTAGAAGGCAGGGAGTAACTCAACACTCTTGAATAGTTCCTACCTCAGTTTGTATGGTTTGTTGAGTTAGCACAGGATTAATATGTGGAAATGACAAATGAGGTCGTTGATACATAGAAGGGTTTTCATTTATTCTTTATTTTGTTTTTGATCAATCCTAGATGGGCTGTGACTTAAAGTTAAATTGCTTTGTCGATAGACTAAAATTAAGTCTAAGTTCATTGTGTTCTCCGTGGTGTTTTTGGAACAGCACCAATTTTTTCCTCAGAATTTTCAACTAACTAAGTGTTTTGTCAAGAGGATTATTTGTGATATGTACATTTTTAGAATGTGCTCGTTCTATTTTGGGCCAAAGTAAAACCTTGAAAACAATCTAAAGTTGTCAAAGTTGTATTTTGAAGTTACCATGCCATGATTTTACCAGTCAGGCCCACGGGGGAATAGATTTTCCTCTATGCGGCCACTGAGCTAAAATGAGTTTGACACCCCTGCATTAGATTTTATGAAGCACGTTTCCAGACTCTCAAAGTGTTATACAGTGAGAACTGAGAACCCATTATTAATTCACATTCTCTCGTTGGTGGTGGTAAGCTACATTTGTAGCCACAGCTGCTCTGGGATAGACTGATGGAAACGTGGCTGCCACACTGTTGTGACACCGCAGCCTTACGTGCTTATGTGCAGTCTTGCGTGTTTGAGGAACTCCCTTCTCTGTTACATGAGTAGGGAATATAAGGTGGTACTGATCTTCGAGGCAATCTTTAGCACGTTTAAAAAACACATTTAAAGGCCTACTGAAATGATTTTTTTTTTATTTAAACGGGGATAGCAGATCCATTCTATGTGTCATACTTGATCATTTCGCGATATTGCCATGTTTTTGCTGAAAGGATTTAGTAGGCGATAAAGATCGCAACTTTTGGTATCTGATAAAAAAAAGCCTTGCCCCTACCGGAAGTAGCGTGACGTAGTCAGTTGTTCGCCTCCTCATATTTTCCTATTGTTTTCAATGCAGCTAGAGCGATTCGGACCGAGAAAGCGACGATTACCCCATTAATTTCAGCGAGGATGAAAGATTTGTGGATGAGGAACGTTAGAGTTAAGGACTAGAATGCAGTGCAAGACATATCTTTTTTCGCTCTGACCGTAACTTAGGTACAAGCTGGCTCATTGGATTCCACACTCTCTCCTTTTTCTATTGTGGATCACGGATTTGTATTTTAAACCACCTCGGATACTATATCCTCTTGAAAATGAGAGTCGAGAACGCGAAATGGACATTCACCGTGACTTTTATCTCCACGACAATACATCGACGAAACACTTTAGCTACGGAGCTAACGTGATAGCATCGTGCTTGACTGCATATAGAAACAAAATAAATACATCCCTGACTGGAAGGATAGACAGAAGATCAACAATACTCTTAAACCAGGGACATGTAAATACACGGTTAATGCTTTCCAGCTTGGCGAAGCTTAAAAATGCTGTTGCTAACGACGCCATTGAAGCTAACTTCGTATAACGGGACCTCACAGAGCTATGATAAAAACATTACGCCAGCCAGCCCTCATCTGCTCATCAACACCCGTGCTCACCTGCGTTCCAGCGATCGACGGAAGGACGAAGGACTTCACCACGATCATCCGTGCGGTCGGTGGCTAGCGTCGGCTAGCGCGTCTGCTTTCCGAGTCAAAGTCTTCCTGGTTGTGTTGCTATAGTCTGCCTCTAATACACCGATCCCACCTACAACTTTGTTCTTTGCAGTCTTCATTGTTCATTAAACAAATTGCAAAAGATTCACCAACACAGATGTCCAGAATACTGTGGAATTTTGCGATGAAAACAGAGATTTTTTGTATTGGATTCAATGGGGTACCGATACTCCTGTTTCACTGGTTACGTCACGCGCATACGTCATCATCCAAAGACGTTTTCAACCGGAAGTTTAGCGGGAAATTTAAAATTGCACTTTACAAGTTAACCCGGCCGTATTGGCATGTGTTGCAATGTTAAGATTTCATCATTGATATATAAACTATTAGACTGCGTGGTCGGTAGTAGTGGCTTTCAGTAGGCCTTTAAAGTGGCAGCTCTCTTTTCTGGTGTCGGTACAAGACCAGGCTCTCTACAAAACTACATAGGAGTAAGCGCCACATTACCTTTGTTGCCTAAACCTACTGTAGTAGTGTGGTGCATTCAGTGACACTCTGGAAACACAGACTCTTAGGCTCTGGTTGACTTAGATTGGACTATTACTGTATGCTACAACCTTATTTGGTTCTATGGTGGTTTGTTTTGCAGCCATATTCAATAAAAAAAAACGACTATTTGGATGGTAAGATGGCTCGACAAAAGTGTTCCTATCATCATCACTACTTTAATGGATGATCCTGTATATTTGTGTTTAAGTGTTACTGCTATCCTTGCTGTTGAGAGTTGTATGCAGTCCACGTGTGTGTGTGTGAAATAACATAATATGTTGCCATTTGTCATACAACAAACCCAGTTCAGGACATTTTTATTGTGGTAATGTTGCATTCAAGACTGCTGGGTAGTTGGAATGCATCATTTATTGCTCAGAAAGGTTCATTATGTCTTCTTCAACTAATCAACCAATCAAAGTTTATTTATATAGTCCTAAATCACGAGGGGAAAACAAGCGGTGGTGAAGGCGTGGGGTGGGGGGGGGGGGGGTGTGTGTGGCCAATTGTCTTGGGTGTGATGATGTCATGTTTTTTTAGACTGAGGCCGATCTGCAAAAGTTCGACTCCAAGTGTCTTTGAGGAGGGAGGGAGGTCAAAAGCGTCCATCATTGAGGTGTCCTCGGGGGTGTTTTTCAGAACAGCCTGGTCCTGTTTCCACGGCGTCAAGGCCATTCGAGGGAGTCAAATCGTAGATTAGGATGTTTGTTTTCCGCGAGCAGACAAAACAATGACTTGTCTGTTCTATTCGTCCATGCTGGGTGCTCTCAAATTCAATTCATTTTTCCTTTTCAGCAAGCTTCTCCATGATGTGATCCATCTTGCGATTCAGTTCAGAAATCGCCGCAGTCTGTGTTCCCACAGCCCGGCCCAAACCATCCATTGCGACGAACAGCCTTTGGGCTCCTTGAGTGGCTGCCATCGTCTTACGAATTTCACGATACACCAGAGCAATGCCCAGCCCAATCAGCAGGTGCCCCGCGATCACGGTTCCAAATAGGTAGATGTCTTCCACGTCCTCGATGGAAAGGACTGAGAGGCACATGATTCTCCATTTATCCCAGGAATCTCTCACGTACCCCGCAGCAATGGTTCCACCAGGGCACCCATTTTCCTCGTCGAAAAGATTTTGTCAATTGCGTCGGGAGTCCAGCTGATCATATCCATGTTTGATGTTTAGATTTGAGGACAGCGCAAAGAAAGAGGCTTCAAAAAAGTTCAGACAAGACAAAAACAAAGAGAGCAAGCTGGGAGAAGAGGGAATGGAAAAAAATGTGACCGCCCTCACCAGAGGCAAGACAGAAAGGGCCAAGACAGAAAAGAGACGGCAGATCAACTGGTCTAAAAGGGGGGACTATTTAAAGGCTAGATTATACAAATGAGTTTTAAGTTGGGACTTAAATGCTTCTACTGAGGTAGCATCTCTAACTGTTACCGGGAGGGCATTCCAGAGTACTGGAGCCCGAATGGAAAACGCTCTATAGCCCGCAGACTTTTTTTGGGCTCTGGGAATCACTAATAAGCCGGAGTTCTTTGAACGCAGATTTCTTGCCGGGACATATGGTACAATACAATCAGCAAGATAGGATGGCGCTCGACTGTTTAGTATTTTATACGTAAGCAGTAAAACCTTAAAGTCGCATCCTAAGTGCACAAGAAGCCAGTGCAGGTGAGCCAGTAAAGGTATGTTATGATAAAACTTTCTTAATCTAGCCAATAGTATGGAAGCCTCATTTTGTACCAACTGTAATCTTTTATTCATTTACTTTTCAAACTTTCTGGTAATCAGACAATATTTTCGGTACGTTAGATGGAATTTTTACCCGACATGTTCCGATCGTCATCTGCAGTCTTCTTCAGAAGGGTCACCTGACCACTGCGACGTGTTGCCTACCTTTTTTATAGGCGTGGCCAACCAGGCACTGCAGATGACAGTCCAAACATGTCAGGTAAAAATTCCTTCTAATATACTGAAACTAGTGTCTGATTACAAGGAACTTTGAAAAGTATATCCCACTTATTGTTTATGTTCTTTGTTTTTTGTTGTTGTTTTTTTTGTTTTTTTTGGTTTGCTCCATGCTTTTTTAACCTGTAAAGCACTTTGGTTCAATCTAAAAAGTTGTTGAAAATGTGCTATATAAATAAAGTTGACTTGACTTGACTTGACTTATTGTTTAAAAAAACGTTGCAGTCAAACGTCCACCAAAATCACCTCAATGAGCTACTATGATATTTTGGTTTTTGTACACCCCTTTGTTTTGCGTATCATTCTGCGGAATAGAGTGCCCTCCCCCCCCAAACAAATCCCACACAATAGTGATTCATTGTCTGTTTTTTTTTTTTTTTTTTTTTTTTGTCCTGTCCAGCTTCTCAGGCAAATCATATAGTAGATGTAGATGCCCATATCGGCTGTTCAGATTTACTTTACAAAAGAGAAGTGTAGGATACTTCTCTTGTTGCCTTATTTGTATTTGACTTTATTAAATGTATTTATATTATCATTTGGTGCAGCCGGGCCGGAGCAGGAGGGGATAGAAAGAGAAAAAAAGGAAGACAGAGGGGGGAATTGTGGGGACAAGAGGGGGATTAGACAGAGAGACAAAAACAACAACAGCAAACACAACAACAACAACAACAACAACAATAGAGCAACACCAGCAAATACGACATGTACAAATATGATGGTAAAAGTAATAGCAAATAAGCAGTTAGCGAAAAAAAAAATAATAATACAGAAATGACAATGAGCATTATTACACTAAAAATGGAAAATAGAAATAGCGCTATTGATAATGAACAATACCAATACTTTACCTTTATTATCAACAATACAGTTGTTCAAATGCAACAATACATATACGTAATGATAACTTGAGATATGAAAGAATGCAGAAAAATGGAGGGGAAGAAAGAGAAGCCACCTACATTAACAGTCTGTTTTTGTTTTAATAAATAACCCACCATAGTGCCAAAAAAAAGTTGTGAGTGCCAGAATATTATAATAATTATTGTCTATAAAATGTGTTTTGTGTTAATTTTTGTCGGTGTCTGGAATGGATTATTTGGACTTCGGTTTTTCGAACGATTCGCCGGATGTTTTCGAACAAAAAAACGCTGTATTTACTCAGTGAATTGAAAATGTGTCAGTCAGGCTTGATCATTCAGATTTGTGTATCTGAGCAATTATTTGAGGTGGGCCTCAAGTTTATGAATAGGAACTCTTTTCTCCGAGGTCAGAAATTTCCAACTTCCCATTTTTTTTTGGAATGCAGTATAATTAACATTTCACAGATGTGTGAGGACACATAAAACTCACAGCAATGATTTGTGACTGCTTCTTGAAGTAGAAAAACTATCACATGTAGTACACAGCCTACAGTAAAGAGTGTACCTTGGACCGAAGGCAGTACGACAATGGTGTCCGAAGTGCGGCCCGGGGGCCATTTGCGGCCCGCAGGTAATTTTTTAACGGCCCCGCGGCACATTCTAAAAATACGATTAAAAAATTAAAAAACATAAAAGTGGTATAAAAGAGCAAACAGGTGAAATGTAACAAGAACATGTTGCAATTTTACTGTAATAACACAAAGCTGCCATGCAGGCTGTTTCTTTCTTTAAAAAATAATAATGAATCAAAATCAATGTCTTTATGAATTATTGACCCATTCAAAGCTCCAATTACGTCACATTAAATATTCCACTTTGGAATATTTTTTGGGGAAAATATTTTGTGTCTGCCATATAAAAAACTAAGCTGTTTTGTTTAAAGAAGGGCCTAAAACGGACAAACGAAAAACATAAACAACAACAAAAGTTATAATTGACGGATGGATCTGAAGTTAAAATTGAGACTATTGTGTTAAAAGTTTTAAAAAAAAGTATGATTTATTTTTTAATACTTTACTGAGCAGGACCCTTTTGGATCACCAATCACTTTTTTTTTTAAAGTGTCTATTTAAAGGCCTACTGAAAGCCACTACTAGCGACCATGCAGTCTGATAGTTTATATATCAATGATGAAATCTTAACATTGCAACACATGCCAATACGGCCGGGTTAACTTATAAAGTGACATTTTAAATTTCCCGCTAAACTTCCGGTTGGAAACGTCTATGTATGACGTGTATGCACGTGACGTCACGACGGCAACGGAAGTATTCGTACCCAATGTGTCACCATACAAACTGCTCTGTTTTCATCGCAAAATTCCACAGTATTCTGGACATCTGTGTTGGTGAATCTTTTGCAATTTGTTTATTGAACAATGGAGACTGCAAAGAAGAAAGTTGTAGGTGGAATCGGTGTATTAGCGGCTGGCTGTAGCAACACAACCAGGAGTACTTACGTGGATAGCAGACGCCTAGCCGATGCTAGCCGCCAACCGCACGGATGATCGGGTGAAGTCCTTCGTCGCGCCGTCGATCGCTGGAACGCAGGTGAGCACGGGTGTTGATGAGCAGATGAGGGCTGGCTGGCGTAGGTGGAGCGCTAATGTTTTTATCATAGCTCTGTGAGGTCCCGTTGCTAAGTTGCTAAGTTAGTTCAGCGTCGTTAGCAACAGCATTGTTAAGCTTTGCCAGGCTGAGAATTATTAACCGTGTAGTTACATGTCCATGGTTTGATAGTATTGTTGATCTTCTGTCTATCCTTCCAGTCAGGGATTTATTTATTTTGTTTCTATCTGCATTTGAACCAGATGCTATCACGTTAGCTCAGTAGCTAAAGAGCTTCGCTGATGTATTGTCGTGGAGATAAAAGTCACTGTGAATGTCCATTTCGCGTTCTCGACTCTCATTTTCAAGAGGATATAGTATCCGAGGTGGTTTAAAATACAAATCCGTGATCCACAATAGAAAAAGGAGAAAGTGTGGGATCCAATGAGACCTTGTACCTAAGTTACGGTCAGAGCGAAAAAAGATACACCCTGCACTGCCTCTCTAGTTCTTCACTCTAACGTTCCTCATCCACGAATCTTTCATCCTCGCTCAAATTAATGGGGTAATCGTCGCTTTCTCGGTCCGAATCTCTCTCGCTCCATTGTAAACAACGGGGAATTGTGAGGAATACTAGCTCCTGTGACGTCACGCTACTTCCGGTATAGGCAAGGCTTTTTTTTATCAGCGACCAAAAGTTGCGAACTTTATCGTTGTTGTTCTCTACTAAATCCTTTCAGCAAAAATATGGCAATATCGCGAAATGATCAAGTATGACACATAGAATGGATCTGCTATTCCCGTTTAAGTTAAAAAAATTCATTTCAGTAGGCCTTTAAGTTGCTCAAAAATAATAATGAATTAATGTTGTTATGAGTTATGCTATGAACTCCAATTATTATATAATCTCAAATATTCCACTTTAAAATGTTATTGGGGGAAAATATTGCATATTTTGTGTTTTTTCCATAAAAAAACTGGGTTTTCTTTGACAAAAAGAGCATACAACTTAAATCTTGAAAAAAAAACTTTATATTGACAAATAGACCTAATGTTGATCTGGGGATTTAGACCTTGAATAATAATAATAATATTACTAAATAATGACACATTTTTTATATATTTTTTACCTAAACCCTTTGGGGTCCCCGGGATCAAGCCTGAGTGGAGGCCTAAATGTATATTTTTTTTATACATACACTACCGTTCAAAAGTTTGGAGTCACCCAAACAATTTTGTGGAATAGCCTTCATTTCTAAGAACAAGAATAGACTGTCGAGTTTCGGATGAAAGTTCTCCTTTTCTGGCCATTTTGAGCGTTTAATTGACCCCACAAATGTGATGCTCCAGAAACTCAATCTGCTCAAAGGAAGGCCAGTTTTGTAGCTTCTGTAACGAGCTAAACTGTTTTCAGATGTGCGAACATGATTGCACAAGGGTTTTCTAATCATCAATTAGCCTTCTGAGCCAATGAGCAAACACATCGTACCATTAGAACACTGGAGTGATAGTTGCTAGAAATGGGCTATGTAGATATTGCACCAAAAAGCAGACATTTGCAGCTAGAATAGTCATTTACCACATTAGCAATGTATAGAGTGTATTTCTTTCAAGTTAAGACTAGTTTAAAGTTATGTTCATTAAAAAGTGCAGTGCTTTTCCTTCAAAAATAAGGACATTTCAATGTGACCCCAAACTTTTGAACGGTAGTGTATATTGTATTGTTTTTTAAAATAAATAATATCAAAATGGCCCCGGCTTGCTTTAGTATTTCAGTGTGCGGCCCGCAGTTTAAAAAGTTTGGACACCCCTGCAGTACGGGGTCATCAAGACTGGCAGTAACATACTAATATGTTTAAAGGTCAACAGTGGATTGTGGTTGAGGCTTAAAAATACAGATCGTGACCTCGCAGATAGACGGACTGAAATAAAGTCTTTTATGTGTAAAGCATATGTGGTCCATTAAGAGGGTCCGGGTTGTGTTTTAGACATAGGTGTGCGTCTGGTGACCTACATGTGTTTATTGGTTATTCCATTGCCTGAACTCAAGAGCCTTGAAAACTCCAAACAATCCTTCGCCGGGCCTCTTTAGCACGTTGTTGTCGTCAGCTTGTTGACGCTCTTGGCTGCTTTCAAATGAGCTCGTCTGCTTTCCAGACGGGCGGACAATGTGGCGGAAAAGGCAACGCCGGGGTCAGACATTTGTGTGGTTTGTCAAACATGACAGCATGATGAGAGTCTGCCGACAGCTTAATCTTTTATGCAGCTTTTTTTTTTGTTTTGTTACAGGCCATGCTTTTCCCCGTACAAAGCCGCAAATATGTTCAATTTGTACGCAATGATTCCTGTTTTCCGTAATCCGGATGATCTTCCAGCTATTGTTGTTTTCTTTTGGTTTTAGAGGCAATTGCCAACGCGCATGAACTTCCAGATAAAGTGGGACATTAACAGCTGCAAGACAAGCTTCCAAGCTGGGAGGATTTGTTCTTAGCAGGAGACGAAAAAGTAAGAATTGCGCAACCTTTGACATGGAACCGCCAGGTCCAAGACACAGGCAGGCAGGAAGGCTCCTTGGAAAAGTCTCCTGCTGTGAAAGGCAGACAGAGGGAGGGTGTGGGCAGAGAAAGGAAGGAAGTGAAAGGCAACAGACTCACTTTAGAGTGAACTCGTTTGACATCTTCTGCAGTGTCCCTCACTGGTCCAAACCACTCCAGTGCAAGTACAAAACCCCAAACCAGTGAAGTTGTCACGTTGTGTAATTCGTAAATAAAAACAGAATACAATTGAATAGACTGTAAAGACAAGACATTTAATGTTCCAACTCAGAAACTACATTTTTTTGTGCAAATAGTCATTAACTTAGAGTTTAATGGCTGCAACACGTGCCAAAGTAGTTGGGAAAGGGCATGTTCACCACTGTGTTACATGGCCTTTCCTTTTAACAACACTCGGTAAAGGTTTGGGAACTGAGGAGACACATTTTTGAAGCTTCTCAGGTGGAATTCTTTCCCATTCTTGCTTGATGTACAGCTTAAAGGCCTACTGAAAGCCACTACTAGCGACCACGCAGTCTGATAGTTTATATATCAATGATGAAATCTTAACATTATAACACATGCCAATACGGCCGGGTTAACTTATAAAGTGACATTTTAAATTTGCCGCTAAACTTCCGGTTCGAAACGCCTCTGAGGATGACGTATGCGCGTGACATAGGATACACACGGATATGCCTTCCACATTGAAGCCAATACGAAAAAGCTCTGTTTTCATTTCATAATTCCACAGTATTCTGGACATCTGTGTTCGTGAATCTGTTGCAATCATGTTCATTGCATTATGGAGAAAGAAGCTGAGCAAGCAAAGAAGAAAGTTGTCGGTGCGAAATGGACGTATTTTTCGAACGTAGTCAGCCACAACAGTACACAGCCGGCGCTTCTTTGTTTACATTCCCGAAAGATGCAGTCAAGATGGAAGAACTCGGATAACAGAGACTCTAACCAGGAGGACTTTTGACTTGGATACACAGACGCCTGTAGAGAACTGGGACAACACAGACTCTTACCAGGATTACTTTGATTTGGATGACAAAGACGCAGACGTGCTACTGTGAGTATGCAGCTTTGGCTTCTAAACATTTGATCGCTTGACCGTATGTGCGCAACTTTTTTTGCGTATGTACGTAACTTTTTAAAAATATATAAGCTTTATGAACCTTGGGTTAGGTGAACGGTCTTTTGGGCTGAGTGATTGTGTGTGTTGATCAGGTGTTTGAATTGTATTGGCGTGTTCTATGGAGCTAGGAGCTAGCATAGGAGCTAGGAGCTAGCATAACAAACACGCAGGTGTTTTTATGCAGGATTAATTTGTGGCATATTAAATATAAGCCTGGTTGTGTTGTGGCTAATAGAGTATATATATGTCTTGTGTTTATTTCATTTCAGTAGGCCTACTGAAATGAATTGTTTTTATTTAAACGGGGATAGCAGATCTATTCTGTGTGTCATACTTGATCATTTCGCGATATTGCCATATTTTTGCTGAAAGGATTTAGTATAGAACAACAACGATAAAGATCGCAACTTTTGGTATCTGATAAAAAAAAAAGGCTTGCCCCTACCGGAAGTAGCGTGACATAGTCAATTGAACATATACGCAAAGTTCCCTATTGTTTACAATGATGGCCGCATGAAGTGAGAGAGATTCGGACCGAGAAAGCGACAATTTCCCCATTAATTTGAGCGAGGATGAAAGATTTGTGGATGAGGAAAGTGCAAGTGAAGGACTAGTGGGGAGTTGAAGCTATTCAGATAGGGAAGATGCTGTGAGAGCCGGGGGTGACCTGATATTCAGCTGGGAATGACTACAACAGTAAATAAACACAAGACATATATATACTCTATTAGCCACAACACAACCAGGCTTATATTTAATATGCCACAAATTAATCCCACATAAAAACACCTAGGTGTTTGTTATGCTAGCTCCTAGCTACTAGCTACTAACTCGAGCTAGTTATAGCTCGAGCGGGTAATATGGACGGGATCCCATATATATAACCCGCCAATACAATTCAAACACCTGCACAACACACACACTCACTCAGCCCAAAGAACCATTCACCTAACCCAAGGTTCATAAAGCTTATATATTTAACCAAAGTTACATACATGACACGCACGTACGGGCAAGCAATCAAATGTTTGGAAGCGCGCGGGTGGGACCTGATATTCAGCTGGGAATGACTACAACAGTAAATAAACACAAGACATATATATACTCTATTAGCCACAACACAACCAGGCTTATATTTAATATGCCACAAATTAATCCCGCATAACAAACACCTAGGTGTTTGTTATGCTAGCTCCTAGCTACTAGCTACTAGCTCGAGCTAGTTATAGCAAGCGATCAAATGTTTGGAAGTGTACTCACGGTATCGCGTCTGCATCTGTTAACGAAGTCAAAGTCCTCCTGGTAAGAGTCTCTGTTGTCCGAGTTCTTCCATCTTGACTGCATCTTTCGGGAATGTAAACAATGAAACACCGACTGTGTTGTGTTGCTGACTTCCCTCGCAAAATACTCCGCTTCGCACCGACTTTCTTCTTTGCTTGCTCAGCTTCTTTCTCCATAATGCAATGAACAAATTGCAACAGATTCACCAACACAGATGTCCAGAATGAGATGAAAACAGCTATTTCGTATTGGCTTCAATGGAGAAGCCATACCTGTGTTCTACTGGCTACGTCACGCGCATACGTCATCCTCAAAGGCGTTTTGAACCGGAAGTTCCCCGGGAAATTTAAAATTGCACTTTATAAGTAAACCCGGCCGTATTGGCATGTGTTGCAATGTTAAGATTTCATCATTGATATATAAACTATCAGACTGCGTGGTCGGTAGTAGTGGCTTTCAGTAGGACTTTAAGTTGTTCAACAGTCCGGGGGTCTCCGTTGTGCTATTTTAGGCTTCATAATGCGCCACACATTTTTAATGGGGGACAGGTCTGGACTACAGGCAGGCCAGTCTAGTACCCTCACTCTTTTACTATGAAGCCACGCTGTTGTAACACATGGCTTGGCATTGTCTTGCTGAAATAAGCAGGGGCGTCCATGATAACGTTGCTTGGATGGGAACATATGTTGCTGCAAAACCTGTATGTACCTTTCAGCATTAATGTTGCCTTCACAGATGTGTAAGTTACCCATGTCTTGGGCACTAATACACCCCCATACCATCACACATGCTGGCTTTTACACTTTGCGCCTATAACACTTTGCATCAGTCCATCTTAGATGAGCTCGGGCCAAGCGAAGCGTTTCTGGGTGTTGTTGATAAATGGCTTTCGCTTTGCATAGTCGAGTTTTAACTTGCACTTACAGATGTAGCGACCAACTGTAGTTACTGACAGTGGTTTTCTGAAGTGTTCCTGAGCCTGTGTGGTGATATCCTTTACACACTGATGTCGCTTTTAATGCAGTTGCCGCCTGAGGGATCGAAGGTCACAGACATTGCTGCTTACGTGTAGTGATTTCTCCAGATTCTCTGAACCTTTTGATGATATTACGGAGCGTAGATGGTGAAATCCCTAAATTCCTTGCAATAGCTGGTTGAGAAATGTTGTTCTTAAACTGTTCGACAATTTGCTCACGCATTTGTTGACAAAGTGGTGACCCTCGCCCCATCCTTGTTTGTGAATGACTGAGCATTTCATGGAAGCTGCTTTTATACCCAATCATGGCACCCACCTGTTCCCAATTAGCCTGTTCACCTGTGGGATGTTCCAAATAAGTGTTTGATGAGCATTCCTCAACTTTCTCAGTCTTTTTTGCCACTTGTGCCAGCTTTTTTGAAACATGTTGCAGCCATCAAAGTCCAAATGAGCTAATATTTGCAAAAAATAAACTTTTCCGGTTCGAACGTTAAGTATCTTGTCTTTGCAGTCTATACAATTGAATATAAGTTGAAAAGGATTTGCAAATCATTGTATTCTGTTTTTTAATGACCATTTACACAACGTGCCAACTTCTCTGGTTTTGGGGTTTGTAGGTCCAGAGCAGCTCCTTAAAAAGAATGAGATTCTGCTGCTTTCTGGGCGTCGGCCAGCGCAGCATGTGCTGACCCCCAGGCCACTTCCTGTATGAGGTCATGAGCTCGCCGGAAATATTCATCACACAGGAAACTGAGCGGGGGAATACGTGTGCACAAATGCAATTGTTTATCACTGTAGCCATTATAGTCCTGATGTAAACTGTATGTGTGAGTGGGTGGGTTTATACGTGTGTGTGTGTGTGTGTGTGTGTGTGTGTGTGTGTGTGTGTGTGTGTGTGTGTGTGGAAATGAGGTGGTTTCTGCTTCTTGGTTTCTACATGATGAACTCACTCTAGTCCAGGGGTCACCAACCTTTTTGAAAGCAAGAGCTACTTCTTGGGTAGTGATTAATGCGAAGGGCTACCAGTTTGATACACACTTAAATAAATTGCCAGAAATAGTCAATTTGCTCAATTTACCTTTAACTCTATGTTATTGGTAATAATTAATGATATTTACACTTAATTGAATGGTTTAAAAGAGGAGAAAACACGAAAAAAATGACAATTCAATTTTGAAACATAGTTTATCTTCAATTTCGACTCTTTAAAATTCAAAATTCAACCAAAAAAAAGAAGAGAAAAACTATAGCTAATTCGAATCTTTTTGAAAAAATAAAAAAAATAATGTATTAATTAGTAATTTTTCCTGATTAATATTAATTTTAGAATTTTGATGACAGGTTTTAAATAGGTTAAAATCCAATCTGCACTTTGTTAGAATATATAACAAATTGGACCAAGCTATATTTCTAACAAAGACAAATCATTATTTCTTCTAGATTTTCCAGAACAAAAATTTTAAAAGAAATTCGAAAGACTTTGAAATAAGATTTAAATTTGATTCTACAGATTTTCTAGATTTGCCAGAATAATTTTTTTGAATTTTAATCATAATAAGTTTGAAGAAATATTTCAAAAATATTCTTCGTCGAAAAAACAGAAGCTAAAATGAAGAATTAAATTAAAATGTATTTATTATTCTTTACAATATAAAAAATACTGAACATTGATTTAAATTGTCAGGAAAGAAGAGGAAGGAATTTAAAAGGTAAAAAGGTATATGTGTTTAAAAATCCTAAAATCATTTTTAAGGTTGTATTTTTTCTCTAAAATTGTCTTTCTGAAAGTTATAAGAAGCAAAGTAAAAAAATGAATGAATTTATTTAAACAAGTGAAGACCAAGTCTTTAAAATATTTTCTTGGATTTTCAAATTCTATTTGAGTTTTGTCTCTCTTAGAATTAAAGCGAGACCAGCTTGCTAGTAAATAAATAAGATTCAAAAAATAGAGGCAGCTCACTGGTAAGTGCTGCTATTTGAGCTATTTTTAGAACAGGCCGGCGGGCTACTCATCTGGTCCTTACGGGCTACCTGGTGCCCGCGGGAACCGCGTTGGTGACCCTGGCTCTAGTCATTGGCCACAACATTAGGCACACCCACCTGATCTTGAAAGGAGAAGAAGTCCATCTCAAAGCAGGCTACTGGAACAAAAACAATGTGGTTGTTTGTCAACTCCATTTCGATGCTAACTGTTTATATTTTCATTAGAATTGGGTACTTTCCACCTTTGAACCGATATCATTCCAATTCCCGGAACCTGGTAATTGGTACCGGTACTCAACGGTACCGATTTTTGATGTTGTGTGTCTTAATAAATGTTAATGGTTTAATAATGAAATCTCATTTTTACTTTAACATTTACAAATGAGCTGATTATGACAACTGTGCTGTCCACTTGTTTTCTTACACTTATGAGTCTCATTTGCAAGTATTATAAATAAGAATGTGCATGCATTTGCAATTCCAATGGCAGTAGCGTATAGGCTACGATGTGTTTCTAAATGCACTGCTTGCTTATCTGTTTTTTATCCAATGCTTTCATGCTTTTAATTTCTATTTTTATCTATGTTTCTGTTTGTGTGTCATGATTTCATTTCTATTTAAATTTTTTATTATACAAACGTATATTTCTACTTTCTATTTTTATACTTTGTAGCACTTTGAGATTTTACAAATGCAATTCATTATTATTATTTATTATTATTATGCGCTACTCTCTTTGCCATAAAGTGGAATGTACCGGTCTATTCTTATGTTGTACCCTACAAAGTCTTTATACTGTAAGTATTGTACTTAATACACACTGGCTGTTTGATCGTAACATGCATCTTAGTTGAAGTTCTCATTACCAAATTTGGAGGTGTTACATATGTTATAGGCATAATCCAATCCAATCCAATCCACTTTATTTATATAGCACATTTACACAACAAGAATGTTTCCAAAGTGCTGCACAGCCATGTTAAAAACAATATTAAAAACAATATTAAAAACGATATTAAAAACAATATTAAAAACAGTATTATGCTACACCAATGACTGAATAAATACAAAGAATAAATGAGTAGAAAACCAATACAGAGACAATATAAAAAATAAATATGATTAAAAACGATTTTAAAGGGTAAAACCAATTAAAACAGTAAAATAGACATCAAAATTTATTTAAAAAAATAAATAAAAAAATAAAACCACACAGGACAACAGAGGACAGAAGACATAATACAATATATCTGTATATAAATTATTCTGTACACATTATGTATATATTCGTATATATGTTAGATTTTTTTATAGCTATATTAGTCTATTTATACCTGCATTGTCCTTTCCATCCTTACACTTTCCATCATTGTAACTGAGCTACTGTGTTGAACAATTTCCCTTGTGGATCATTAAAGTGTGTCTAAGTCTAAGTCTAAGTCTAAGTTAAAATCGCCATTTAAAATTTCTAATGTTAATCAGTAGCATGTCTATGCCAAAGCCAATCAGCATCAAGCAAGTGCATTTTGGAACGTTAGAGCGTATCAGTTGCTTTGCTGGCATTGAAAATTGGAACCTTACCTAGAGTCCACTCTGAGTGATTGTTTCCTTGCTAAGTGTATGAGCCGGCTGGGCCGGTGTTAAGTTTGCAACCGGAACGTGACGTCGCAAGCAACACAGGTTTTAAAACATGGCACCGTTTCATTTTACCTGAATCGATACCCGTTTGAACTGACGGAATTAAGTCGGTGCCGAATTCGGTATAGATCCTTAATTTCCAATAATTATTGACATTTGGAACCTTTGACAGTTTAATTCGATTGGCAATGTATACAATCAAACTGTAGTTATATTTAAGATCGAAATGGGGCCAACAAATATTTTGCTGCGAAAAGCCTAAAGCTGCGTTGTGTAACACAACTGCGTTTTGTTCAGTAGAGAACACACAGAAGCTAATACAAATAATAACAGAATAAATGAACAAATTAAAAAGATGGTTTGACAAAAACAGACTCTTTAAATTTCAGTAAAACTAAAATAATGCTATTCAGTAACAGTAGAAGAGAAAGTCAAACATAAATACAAATAGACAGAGGAGATATTAAAAGGTTGAGGAAAAAAAAACTAAATTTTGCGGTGTAATAATAGATGATAAAATGAACTGGAAACTTCATGTAAAAAATTAAAGCTGCAAGCAGCGTTGGACGGGTCCGCATTTTGGCAGGTGCTAGTCCTAGGTGTCCCAATACTTTTGTCCAGTGGTAGTCCTGAGTGAGACCTACATAGAGGTTTTTGTTTCGTGTCTCTACGATATTCGTACTGGGAGTTAGAGGAAGTTGTGTCTGAGTTCACATTGTCATTATAGGCTATTGTGTGTAGAATTTTGAGGACAAAAAAGAAGAAATTGCATTTTCCGTTGTCATTATAGGCACCGGAGCAGCATCAGTGCTGCGGGTCTTTGAAGGCTCGTAAAATCTAAACGGTAGCACGAATCAAAACGCCGTCGTCAACTTTCAATCAGAAGGGTTCAATCTCTCTCCTGTAGCAGTTTGAAGCTGAAACGACAAACGCGCTCAGAGGAGATAACGTTTGATGTTTGGTGACCAGTTGTAACAAAAATTTTGTTTTGAAGGAGGAATAGCAAACTTCCTGTTGATTTTTGCTGAAGGATGTCAATCTATGAAATGTAGGTCTAAGCAAGACCTACATAGAGGTATTTGTTTCATGTCTCTAAGACGGAAGTTATAAGCAGTTTTGTCTGAGTTTTCCTCTAAAAAGCAGTTTTTTGTCTGTTTTATTTAAAAATTGCTCTAGAGCACAATTTTGAGTTTCGGGGTTCGGGTTTTTTTTTAAGATCGCAATTTCTACCAGTCCCGATGGGTGTGAGAAGTTTGGTGAGTTTTGAAGTATTTTAAGGGGGTCAAATTACAGTTCAAAGAGGCAAAAATGAGTTTTTTTAGTACAATTTTGTCTTGAAGGGGAAATTGCCAACTTCCTGTTGGTTTTTGCCCAAGAATGTAAAATTATAAAATGTAGGTCTAAGTCTGACCTACATAGAGGTTTTTGTTTCATGTCTCTAAGACGTTCCTACCGGAAGTTATAAGCAGTTTTGTCTGAGTTTTCCTCTAAAAAGCAGTTTTTTCTCTGTTTTATTTAAAAATTGCTCTAGAGCACAATTTTAGAGTTTCGAGGTTCGGTTTTTTTTTTAAGATCGCAATTTCTACCAGTCCCGATGGGTGTGAGAAGTTTGGTGAGTTTTGAAGTATTTTAAGGGGGTCAAATTACAGCTCAAAGAGGCAAAAATTAGTTTTTTTTAGTACAAGTTTGTCTTGAAGGGGAAATTGCCAACTTCCTGTTGGTTTTTGCCCAAGGATGTAAAATTATAAAATGTAGGTCTAAGTCTGACCTACATAGAGGTTTTTGTTTCATGTCTCTAAGACGTTCCTACCGGAAGTTATAAGCAGTTTTGTCTGAGTTTTCCTCTAAAAAGCAGTTTTTTCTCTGTTTTATTTAAAAATTGCTCTAGAGCACAATTTTGAGTTTCGGGGTTCGGGTTTTTTTTAAGATCGCAATTTCTACCAGTCCCGATGGGTGTGAGAAGTTTGGTGAGTTTTGAAGTATTTTAAGGGGGTCAAATTACAGCTCAAAGAGGCCAAAATGAGTTTTTTTTAGTACAATTTTGTCTTGAAGGGGAAATTGCCAACTTCCTGTTGGTTTTTGCCCAAGGATGTAAAATTATAAAATGTAGGTCTAAGTCTGACCTACATAGAGGTTTTTGTTTCATGTCTCTACGACCTTCCTAGTGGGAGTTACAGGCAGTTTGTTTTTGTTTTTTCCTAGGGGGCGCTAGAGCGCAGTATTTTAAGGGGGTCAAATTACAGCTCAAAGAGGCAAAAATGAGTTTTTTTTAGTACAATTTTGTCTTGAAGGGGAAATTGCCAACTTCCTGTTGGTTTTTGCCCAAGGATGTAAAATTATAAAATGTAGGTCTAAGTCTGACCTACATAGAGGTTTTTGTTTCATGTCTCTACGACCTTCCTAGTAGGAGTTACAGGCAGTTTGTTTTTGTTTTTTCCTAGGGGGCGCTAGAGCGCAGTATTTTAAGGGGGTCAAATTACAGCTCAAAGAGGCAAAAATTAGTTTTTTTAGTACAATTTTGTCTTGAAGGGGAAATTGCCAACTTCCTGTTGGTTTTTGCCCAAGAATGTAAAATTATAAAATGTAGGTCTAAGTCTGACCTACATAGAGGTTTTTGTTTCATGTCTCTAAGACGTTCCTACCGGAAGTTATAAGCAGTTTTGTCTGAGTTTTCCTCTAAAAAGCAGTTTTTTCTCTGTTTTATTTAAAAATTGCTCTAGAGCACAATTTTAGAGTTTCGGGGTTCGGTTTTTTTTTTAAGATCGCAATTTCTACCAGTCCCGATGGGTGTGAGAAGTTTGGTGAGTTTTGAAGTATTTTAAGGGGGTCAAATTACAGCTCAAAGAGGCAAAAATGAGTTTTTTTTAGTACAATTTTGTCTTGAAGGGGAAATTGCCAACTTCCTGTTGGTTTTTGCCCAAGGATGTAAAATTATAAAATGTAGGTCTAAGTCTGACCTACATAGAGGTTTTTGTTTCATGTCTCTAAGACGTTCCTACCGGAAGTTATAAGCAGTTTTGTCTGAGTTTTCCTCTAAAAAGCAGTTTTTTCTCTGTTTTATTTAAAAATTGCTCTAGAGCACAATTTTGAGTTTCGGGGTTCGGGTTTTTTTTAAGATCGCAATTTCTACCAGTCCCGATGGGTGTGAGAAGTTTGGTGAGTTTTGAAGTATTTTAAGGGGGTCAAATTACAGCTCAAAGAGGCCAAAATGAGTTTTTTTTAGTACAATTTTGTCTTGAAGGGGAAATTGCCAACTTCCTGTTGGTTTTTGCCCAAGGATGTAAAATTATAAAATGTAGGTCTAAGTCTGACCTACATAGAGGTTTTTGTTTCATGTCTCTACGACCTTCCTAGTGGGAGTTACAGGCAGTTTGTTTTTGTTTTTTCCTAGGGGGCGCTAGAGCGCAGTATTTTAAGGGGGTCAAATTACAGCTCAAAGAGGCAAAAATGAGTTTTTTTTAGTACAATTTTGTCTTGAAGGGGAAATTGCCAACTTCCTGTTGGTTTTTGCCCAAGGATGTAAAATTATAAAATGTAGGTCTAAGTCTGACCTACATAGAGGTTTTTGTTTCATGTCTCTACGACCTTCCTAGTAGGAGTTACAGGCAGTTTGTTTTTGTTTTTTCCTAGGGGGCGCTAGAGCGCAGTATTTTAAGGGGGTCAAATTACAGCTCAAAGAGGCAAAAAGGAGTTTTTTTAGTACAATTTTGTCTTGAAGGGGAAATTGCCAACTTCCTGTTGGTTTTTGCCCAAGGATGTAAAATTATAAAATGTAGGTCTAAGTCTGACCTACATAGAGGTTTTTGTTTCATGTCTCTACGACCTTCCTAGTGGGAGTTACAGGCAGTTTGTTTTTGTTTTTTCCTAGGGGGTGCTAGAGCGCAGTATTTTAAGGGGGTCAAATTACAGCTCAAAGAGGCAAAAATGAGTTTTTTTTAGTACAATTTTGTCTTGAAGGGGAAATTGCCAACTTCCTGTTGGTTTTTGCCCAAGGATGTAAAATTATAAAATGTAGGTCTAAGTCTGACCTACATAGAGGTTTTTGTTTCATGTCTCTAAGACGTTCCTACCGGAAGTTATAAGCAGTTTTGTCTGAGTTTTCCTCTAAAAAGCAGTTTTTTCTCTGTTTTATTTAAAAATTGCTCTAGAGCACAATTTTGAGTTTCGGGGTTCGGGTTTTTTTTAAGATCGCAATTTCTACCAGTCCCGATGGGTGTGAGAAGTTTGGTGAGTTTTGAAGTATTTTAAGGGGGTCAAATTACAGCTCAAAGAGGCCAAAATGAGTTTTTTTTAGTACAATTTTGTCTTGAAGGGGAAATTGCCAACTTCCTGTTGGTTTTTGCCCAAGGATGTAAAATTATAAAATGTAGGTCTAAGTCTGACCTACATAGAGGTTTTTGTTTCATGTCTCTACGACCTTCCTAGTGGGAGTTACAGGCAGTTTGTTTTTGTTTTTTCCTAGGGGGCGCTAGAGCGCAGTATTTTAAGGGGGTCAAATTACAGCTCAAAGAGGCAAAAATGAGTTTTTTTTAGTACAATTTTGTCTTGAAGGGGAAATTGCCAACTTCCTGTTGGTTTTTGCCCAAGGATGTAAAATTATAAAATGTAGGTCTAAGTCTGACCTACATAGAGGTTTTTGTTTCATGTCTCTACGACCTTCCTAGTAGGAGTTACAGGCAGTTTGTTTTTGTTTTTTCCTAGGGGGCGCTAGAGCGCAGTATTTTAAGGGGGTCAAATTACAGCTCAAAGAGGCAAAAAGGAGTTTTTTTAGTACAATTTTGTCTTGAAGGGGAAATTGCCAACTTCCTGTTGGTTTTTGCCCAAGGATGTAAAATTATAAAATGTAGGTCTAAGTCTGACCTACATAGAGGTTTTTGTTTCATGTCTCTACGACCTTCCTAGTGGGAGTTACAGGCAGTTTGTTTTTGTTTTTTCCTAGGGGGTGCTAGAGCGCAGTATTTTAAGGGGGTCAAATTACAGCTCAAAGAGGCCAAAATGAGTTTTTTTTAGTACAATTTTGTCTTGAAGGGGAAATTGCCAACTTCCTGTTGGTTTTTGCCCAAGGATGTAAAATTATAAAATGTAGGTCTAAGTCTGACCTACATAGAGGTTTTTGTTTCATGTCTCTACGACCTTCCTAGTAGGAGTTACAGTCAGTTTGTTTTTGTTTTTTCCTAGGGGGCGCTAGAGCGCAGTATTTTAAGGGGGTCAAATTACAGCTCAAAGAGGCAAAAATTAGTTTTTTTAGTACAATTTTGTCTTGAAGGGGAAATTGCCAACTTCCTGTTGGTTTTTGCCCAAGGATGTAAAATTATAAAATGTAGGTCTAAGTCTGACCTACATAGAGGTTTTTGTTTCATGTCTCTACGACCTTCCTAGTAGGAGTTACAGTCAGTTTGTTTTTGTTTTTTCCTAGGGGGCGCTAGAGCGCAGTATTTTAAGGGGGTCAAATTACAGCTCAAAGAGGCAAAAAGGAGTTTTTTTAGTACAATTTTGTCTTGAAGGGGAAATTGCCAACTTCCTGTTGGTTTTTGCCCAAGGATGTAAAATTATAAAATGTAGGTCTAAGTCTGACCTACATAGAGGTTTTTGTTTCATGTCTCTACGACCTTCCTAGTAGGAGTTACAGTCAGTTTGTTTTTGTTTTTTCCTAGGGGGCGCTAGAGCGCAGTATTTTAAGGGGGTCAAATTACAGCTCAAAGAGGCAAAAATTAGTTTTTTTAGTACAATTTTGTCTTGAAGGGGAAATTGCCAACTTCCTGTTGGTTTTTGCCCAAGGATGTAAAATTATAAAATGTAGGTCTAAGTCTGACCTACATAGAGGTTTTTGTTTCATGTCTCTACGACCTTCCTAGTGGGAGTTACAGGCAGTTTGTTTTAGTTTTTTCCTAGGGGGCGCTAGAGCGCAATTTTGATTTTTGGGGTTTGGTTTTTTTATTTTATTGAAATTTTCGCAGGTCCTGATGTGTGTGTCAAATTTGGTGAGTTTTGGAGCATGTTAAGTGGGTCAAATTAGCGTTTTTTGTGGCGGCGGAAGAATAAAGAATAATAATAAAACCTTACAATAACAATAGGTTCCTTTGTAACCAGTACAAAGGACTCCCGGGGGGAGTCCTTTGTACTGGGTACAGGGCGGACCCTAATAAACAACATAAAGTAGCAAGAAACACGTCAATAATGAGTAAAGCAAAACATGTTCTGGACCAAAAATCACTTCATATTCTCTACTGCTCACTAGTGTCACCATATCTGAGTTATTGTGTAGAAATATGGGGAAACAACTACAAATGTGCGCTTCATTCACTAACTGTGTTGCAAAAAAAATAAAATTAAAATAATACATAATGTTGGATATAGAGAACATACCAACATTGTATTTATTGAATCAAAAATATTGAAATTCCTCGACTTGGTGCATTTGCAAACAGCTGAAATGATGAACAAAGCAAACTATAACCTGCTACCCAAGAATGTACAACAATTCTTCTCAACTATAACCTTAGAACAGGGGTCACCAACGCAGTGCCCGCGGGCACCAGGTAGCCCGTAAGGACCAGATGAGTAGCCTGCTGGCCTGTTCTAAAAATAGCTCAAATAGCAGCACTTACCAGTGAGCTGCCTCTATTTTTTAAATTGTATTTATTTTACTAGCAAGCTGGTCTCGCTTTGCCTGACATTTTTAATTCTAAGAGAGACAAAACTCAAATAGAATTTGAAAATCCAAGGAAATATTTTAAAGACTTGGTCTTCGCTTGTTTAAATAAATTCATTAATTTTTTTACTTTGCTTCTTATAACTTTCAGAAAGACAATTTTAGAGAACAAATACAACCTTAAAAATTATTTTAGGATTTTTAAACACATATACCTTTTTACCTTTTAAATTCCTTCCTCTTCTTTCCTGACAATTTAAATCAATGTTCAAGTAAATTTATTTTTTCTATTGTAAAGAATAATAAATACATTTTAATTTAATTCTTCATTTTAGCTTCTGCTTTTTCAACAAAGAATATTTGTGAAATATTTCTTCAAACTTATTATTATTAAAATTCCAAAAAAATTATTCTGGCAAATCTAGAAAATCTGTAGAATCAAATTTAAATCTTCTTTCAAAGTCTTTTGAATTTCTTTTAAAATTTTTGTTTTGGAAAATCTAGAAGAAATAATGATTTGTCTTTGTTAGAAATATAGCTTGGTCCAATTTGTTATATATTCTAACAAAGTGCAGATTGGATTTTAACCTATTTAAAACATGTAATCAAAATTCTAAAATTAATCTTAATCAGGAAAAATTACTAATGATGTTCCATAAATTCTTTTTTAAATTTTTTCAAAAAGATTCGAATTAGCTAGTTTTTCTCTTCTTTTTTTCGGTTGAATTTTGAATTTTAAAGAGTCGAAATTGAAAATAAACTATGTTTCAAAATTCAATTGCCATTTTTTTTCGTGTTTTCTCCTCTTTTAAACCGTTCAATTAAGTGTGAATATCATTAATTATTAATAATAACATAGAGTTAAAGGTAAATTGAGCAAATTGGCTATTTCTGGCAATTTATTTAAGTGTGTATCAAACTGGTAGCCCTTCGCATTAATCACTACCCAAGAAGTAGCTCTTGCTTTCAAAAAGGTTGGTGACCCCTGACTTAGAGGAAAATCTCATTTAAAACATTTGTATGCACGTACAACACTTAAGACCTTTATCTTATCCGTATTTGGAATTAAATGATGGAATGGATTAAGCAAGGAAATCAAACAAAGCAGCAATATGATTCTAAAATTGAGATAACGATTATTTATGTATTTAATACTAGTTTACTTACTTATGGTATATACACTACCGTTCAAAGGTTTTGGGTCACATTGAAATGTCCTTATTTTTGAAGGAAAAGCACTGTACTTTTCAATGAAGATAACTTTAAACTAGTCTTAACTTGAAAGAAATACACTCTATACATTGCTAATGTGGTAAATGACTATTCTAGCTGCAAATGTCTGCTTTTTGGTGCAATATCTACATAGGTGTGTAGAGGCCCATTTCCAGCATCTATCACTCCAGTGTTCTAATGGTACAATGTGTTTGCTCATTGGCTCAGAAGGCTAATTGATGATTAGAAAACCCTTGTGCAATCATGTTCACACATCTGAAAACAGTTTAGCTCGTCACAGAAGCTACAAAACTGACCTTCCTTTGAGCAGATTGAGTTTCTGGAGCATCACATTTGTGGGGTCAATTAAACGCTCAAAATGGCCAGAAAAAGAGAACTTTCATCTGAAACTCGACAGTCTATTCTTGTTCTTAGAAATGAAGGCTATTCCACAAAATTGTTTGGGTGATCCCAAACTTTTGAACGGTAGTGTATATTTATTTATTAGTTACTTATTCACTGTTCTGTTACAAACAGAGAAGAAGGAAATGGGGTAGGATTAAATAAGCTCTGCTTCTTCCAACTCCTTTTCGGACGTGCTGTAATGAAACAACCAGAAATATGTGATACATGACATTGTATCGTGTGCATGTTCGAAATAAACTGAAACTGAACTGAACTGAACTCAGTTTGAGTTTTGAAATGTGGAATTCCAGAAGTGGCTCTCAGTGTGATGCAATGCGCCGCTGCTGCAAACTACACCCACACTAATCAACATATTGTTGCATTAATGACTCTCTGAACATTATTAGCGTGATACTACTCTTGTATTGGACAGTGGATTGATAATAAACTGAGTTTGAATGACAATTTTAGAAAATAAGACATTAATTCTTGGAATATTTTCTTTCTTTGGCCCTCAGCTGTCTGTGTTGGTGAAGATGATCCCCAGCCCGGATTGGTTCGTCGGTGTAGACAGCCTTAACCTTTGCGAGGGTAATCAATGGAAACAGGACGTGACCATTGACCTCCAACCTTTCGATGCTGGGACAGACAGCGGCTTCACCTTCTCCTCCCCCAACTTCCCCACGAGCCCTCAGGAAAATATTACAAAGGTCAATCAGCTTTAAATACATATTTTACTCATTTACAGTACATTGTCTTTAGACAATGTCATTGCATTAAATCGAACAACATAACAGCAAATCGGAATTCAAGTACTGTACTGTATTTCATTAAAGGCCTACTGAAATGAATTTTTTTTAATTTAAACGGGGATAGCAGATCCATTCTATGTGTCATACTTGATCATTTCGCGATATTGCCATATTTTTGCTGAAAGGATTTAGTAGAGAACATCGACGATAAAGTTCGCAACTTTTGGTCGCTGATAAAAAAAAAGCCTTGCCTGTACAGGAAGTAGCGTGACGTCGCAGGTTGAAAGGCTCCTCACATTTCCCCATTGTTTTCACCAGCAGCGAGAGCTATTCGGACCGAGAAAGCGACGATTACCCCATTAATTTGAGCCAGGATGAAAGATTCGCGGATGAGGAACGTGAGAGTGAAGGACTAGAATGCAGTGCAGGACGCATCTTTTTTCGCTCTGACCGTAACTTAGGTACAAGCTGGCTCATTGGATTCCACACTCTCTCCTTTTTCTATTGTGGATCACGGATTTGTATTTTAAACCACCTCGGATACTATATCCTCTTGAAAATGAGAGTCGAGAACGCGAAATGGACATTCACAGTGACTTTTATCTCCACGACAATACATCGGCGAAGCACTTTAGCTACGGAGCTAACGTGATAGCATCGGGCTTAACTGCAGATAGAAACAAAAGAAATAAACCCCTGACTGGAAGGATAGACAGAAAATCAACAATACTATTAAACCATGGACATGTAAATACACAGTTAATGCTTTCCAGCCTGGCGAAGGTTAACAATGCTGTTGCTAACGACGCCATTGAAGCTAACTTAGCAACCGGACCTCACAGAGCTATGCTAAAAACATTAGCTATCCACCTACGCCAGCCAGCCCTCATCTGCTCATCAACACCCGTGCTCACCTGCGTTCCAGCGATCGACGGCGCGACGAAGGACTTCACCAGATCATCCGTGCGGTCGGCGGCTAGCGTCGGGTAGCGCGTCTGCTATCCAAGTCAAAGTCCTCCTGGTTGTGTTGCTGCAGCCGGCCGCTAATACACCGATCCCACCTACAACTTTCTTCTTTGCAGTCTTCATTGTTCATTAAACAAATTGCAAAAGATTCACCAACACAGATGTCCAGAATACTGTGGAATTTTGCGATGAAAACAGAGCTTTTTGTATTGGATACAATGGTGTCCGAATACTTCCGTTTCAACGATTGACGTCACGCGCATACGTCATCATACATAGACGTTTTCAACCGGAAGTTTCGCAGGAAATTTAAAATGTCACTTTATAAGTTAACCCGGCCGTATTAGCATGTGTTGCAATGTTAAGATTTCATCATTGATATATAAACTATCAGACTGTGTGGTCGCTAGTAGTGGCTTTCAGTAGGCCTTTAAAGGTGTTTATTTGAAGTAGTGCATTTGTTTTTGTTAGGTTTTGCTTAAAATAAGCATGATTTGGCAAATTCAAATGTCATTTCTTCTTCAATAATGCAGGGCAGCTTTATTGGTTTAAGACTGGATGATAAATTGAGGCTTGGCATCTACTAATGAAATGTGTGTGCCATAAAATATTAAAGAGTGGAAAATGAATAAGATTAAAATCAAAATGTTTGGTTTAGTTGGCATATGTTTTTTATTTTCATGATGATTTCAGTATATTTGTTATAAGCAAATTGGTCCAACATAGAAAGTGCCTGATAAGGAAAAAAACCTGATTTTTAGTCACAAATATCGTATTTTCCGGACTATAAGGCGCACTTAAAATCCTGTCATTTTCTCAAAACTCGACAGTGCGCCAAATTTTGGTTGTGCTTACTGACCTCGAAGCTGTTTTATTCGGTACATGGCGAAATGATAAGTGTGACCAGTAGATGGCAGTCACACACAAGAGATACGTGTAGACTGCAATATGACCCAAGTAAACAACACCAAAATATTATATGTTCCATTGAAAATATAGAACATTACACACGGTGTTTAAAAATCTATCAAAAATGTTTTAGTACGACTTTGGTAAGCTATGAAGCCGCATCGCTTGATGGTTGTACTGTGCTTCAACATACAAGTATTATTATAGTGTCTTTATAAGATAAAACATAGAGTCTGGCGTTTTGTTTCGGAATATTATGCAAAAGCAACTTTTCTTACCTTCTGGTACTTGCTAATCTGTATTTGGGATCTGCACAAGTCCTGAAAATTTGCGCGTGTCCGCCTTTGTAGTCCGGGTGGACACCGTAGTCGATAATTTTCTTCTTTTTCTCTATCTTCTTGTCATTGGACATTCATCCTCCGATGTTGCCATTTCTAATATAAAGTAGTGTAAAGTTCTTACTTATATCTGTCAGTGAACTCGCCATGAAAGCGCTAAAACATACCGGTGTAGTGAGTTTACCTTATTCACCCAAGGAACTTTAGTTATTATAATCCGGTGCGCCTTTTGTATGAAAATAGACCTGACTAGACCCGCTCATTGGTAGTGCACCTTAGCTCTATGGTCCGGAAAATACGGTAAGCATTTTTAACTGTAATTTCATATGTTTAATCTTGCTATTTGTAGTATAACAACATAAGCTTTTACTATTAAATGACTAGATGATGTCAGTCTTCCCCAGCCTCTTAGATTGTAGCACATTTCCTCTAAAAGAGAAACCTTGGCAGAGTTAACCTGACCTGTTAAAAAAAAAAAGACCACTCTTACGTAACAAATGGCAATAAAAGTTGGGCAATTGGACTCTGGTTGGCTCTCTCGGAGAAAAATGCCTGACTGTATGTTTTTGTGTGGATGTGTCTTTCAGATCACCTCTCAAATGCCAAACCACCCGGCCAACTCCTTCTACTATCCACGCTTAAAGGAACTTCCACCCATTGCCAGCATAATGCTCACTCGGCAGAGCAGATCCCTCCACCGCCAAGTCCCCATGTCCAATCATATCCTTCCAAACTCCTTCAGTCCTCAGAGATTCTCAGGTGAGCCACAAAGAGGATTGCAGTAATTTTTTTAACTGCAATTTCTTACAGCCCCTCAAATCCAAAGACAGTAATGTTTTGATTGACACAGTCAAGAAGGTAATTGCTTATCGTTGTGGTTATCTTCGTTATACTGAGAGCTTACACTTTCCCTGCCTTCTGCAAAATGTACCGCAGATTTAATGTTTTTTTTCGTATTTACATTTCGCCATTTACATCAGAATGTCTGGAAGCGAGTCTACCAGAAAGTCCCTCTTCAGCAGGGCCGGCCCGTGGCATAGGCCGTATAGGAAAATGCTAAGGGCGCCGTCCATCAGGGGGCGCCAAGCCAGTGCCACAAATGTTGGAGAAAAAAAAAAAAAAAAAAGTTGGTACTATTATTTCTAAATACAAAAAATAATCCCACGTTAATTAAAATGCAAAGTAAAGCCTATTTAATAGAAATATTATTTGTTACAACATTACGCCCCCACATTCCCCCGCACGGTGCGCCCCCTCCCTTCCCGTATCATGACTCTTACCACATCAAAAAATCAACACAAGATGTCAAAACGGCCAAAACTGTCAGGTGCCCAGGGAAGAAAAAAGAGAAAAGAGGAGGAGAAACGAGAAAAAGACAGAGGTAGCAGGTAGGTAACGTTAGCCTACATTAAATTATTTGTCTGTTACAGAATGTGATAGTAACCTGGCTTTTTAGCATTAAGCTAATGTTACATGATTCAGCAATTGCTAATCAATAAATAGCTAGTTCTGTTTTAACGTCGGGTTAATATTGTGGAGGGGGCTAAATTGTTATGGAAAATAATAATGTAACGTTAGGTAATTACAGTACTCCCACCTTACATTCCTCAGGGACATTTGTATTAGATCTTTTAAGCAGGTGTTTTTTGTTGACATTGTTATTGCCTTCTGGTTAGCTAATGTTTGCCCTGCAGGTAATAGTCACTTTTCCACCCCTTTATATATTAGGTATAGTTGTAAGCCTAGTTGTTAAAGTGCACATCATTAATGTTAATTAAGCAATATCACATGAGAGGGAATGCTGTTTTTTAATTTGAGCACTGCTGTGATTCGGTTAAAGATAATCATAACATAACATTCTCATATAATATGTTAATTTGCTTTCTTTAAGTAAAAAAAAAGGTCAAAGACAAAGCTATTCGGTTTCTTGTGAGTATATACACTTCACTGCCAATGTGGGGGTGGGGGGGGGGGGGCACCTAAAATCTTGCCTAGGGCGCCAGATTGGTTAGGGCCAGGCCTGCTCTCCAGTAAGCATTCATCTGCAGGGAAGGTCTTGTAAAAGAAGCCTTATCGTACATTATGTCTATGCCGGATGAATGGCTGTGTCTTCTAAATAGCTTGCAAACAAAGGTTCTCCTGTAAGAGTATTCCCCAGATTGGATAAAACCGACGAAGAAGTTGTTTTCAGTCTGAATTGTCCTCATCATGAGATACATCTTCACTGGGCTGTATTGATTTGTAAACTCCAGTCATTAACTAAACCGCTTGTACCGTATTTTTCGGAGTATAAGTCGCACCGGCCGAAAATGCATAATAAAGAAGGAAACAAACATATATAAGTCGCACTGGAGTATAAGTCGCATTTTTTGGGGAAATGTATTTGATAAAAGCCAACACCAAGAATAGACATTTGAAAGGCAATTTCAAATAAATATGTATGTATGTATATACTCACAAGAAACCGAATAGCTTTGTCTTTGACCTTTTTTTTTTACTTAAAGAAAGCAAATTAACATATTATATGAGAATGTTATGTTATGATTATCTTTAACCGAATCACAGCAGTGCTCAAATTAAAAAACAGCATTCCCTCTCATGTGATATTGCTTAATTAACATTAATGATGTGCACTTTAACAACTAGGCTTACAACTATACCTAATATATAAAGGGGTGGAAAAGTGACTATTACCTGCAGGGCAAACATTAGCTAACCAGAAGGCAATAACAATGTCAACAAAAAACACCTGCTTAAAAAGATCTAATACAAATGTCTATGAGGAATGTAAGGTGGGAGTACTGTAATTACCTAACGTTACATTATTATTTTCCATAACAATTTAGCCCCCTCCACAATATTAACCCGACGTTAAAACAGAACAATTAGCAATTGCCGAATCATGTAATATTAGCTTAATGCTAAAAAGCCAGGTTACTATCACATTCTGTAACAGACAATGATAAATGATAAATGGGTTATACTTGTATAGCGCTTTTCTACCTTCAAGGTACTCAAAGCGCTTTGACAGTATTTCCACATTCACCCATTCACACACACATTCACACACTGATGGCGGGAGCTGCCATGCAAGGCGCTAACCAGCAGCCATCAGGAGCAAGGGTGAAGTGTCTTGCCCAAGGACACAACGGATGTGACGAGGATGGTAGAAGGTGGGGACAATTAATTTAATGTAGGCTAACGTTACCTACCTGCTACCTCTGTCTTTTTCTCGTTTCTCCTCCTCTTCTTTTCTCTTTTTTCTTCCCTGGGCACCTGACAGTTTTGGCCGTTTTGACATCTTGTGTTGATTTTTTGATGTGGTAAGAGTCATGATACGGGAAGGGAGGGGGCGCACCGTGCGGGGGGATGGGCGTAATGTTGTAACAAATAATATTTCTATTAAATAGGCTTTACTTTGCATTTTAATTAACGTGGGATTATTTTTTGTATTTAGAAATAATAGTACCAACTTTTTTTCTTTTTTTTTCTTCAACATTTGTGGCACTGGCTTGGCGCCCCCTGATGGACGGCGCCCTTAGCATTTGCCTATACGGCCTATGCCACGGGCCGGCCCTGAACTATAACATATAGAACATGCTATACGTTTACCAAACAATCTGTCACTCCTAATCGCTAAATCCCATGAAATCTTATACGTCTAGTCTCTTACGTGAATGAGCTATATAATATTATTTGATATTTTACGCTAATGTGTTAATAATTTCACACATGAGTCGCTCCCGAGTATAAGTCGCACCCCCGGCCAAACTATGAAAAAAAACTGCGACTTATAGTCCGAAAAATACGGTAATGATTATTTCCTTGCATTCCTGATCAGAGAAAAACCTTTGTGTACTCGAGTGTTATGCTTGGATACATTGGAAGTTCGCTGGGAGGCCCTGTAAGCTACCAGTCCACCAGTCACACATTGACGACAGCTTTGTACTAGAACTGGATAAAAAATGGCGGACTAAGGCCAAGTACCGTATTTTTCGGACTATAAGTCGCAGTTTTTTTCATAGTTTGGCCGGGGGTGCGACTTATACTCAGGAGCGACTTATGTGTGAAATTACTAACACATTAGGGTAAAATATCAAATAATATTATTTAGCTCATTCACGTAAGAGACTAGACGTATAAGATTTCATGGGATTTAGCGATTAGGAGTGACAGATTGTTTGGTAAACGTATAGCATGTTCTATATGTTATAGTTATTTGAATGACTCTTACCATAATATGTTACGTTAACATACCAGGCACCTTCTCAGTTGGTTATTTATGCCTCATATAACGTACACTTATTCAGCCTGTTGTTCACTATTCTTTATTTATTTTAAATGGCCTTTCAAATGTCTATTCTTGGTGTTGGCTTTTATCAAATACATTTCCCCCAAAAAATGCGACTTATACTCCAGTGCGACTTATATAAGTTTTTTTCCGTCTTTATTGTGCATTTTCGGCCGGTGCGACTTATACTCCGGTGCGACTTATACTCCGAAAAATACGGTATGACACTAAAGTCTTAAATTCGCAACGGCTTAATTAGTAGAAAGTTTGGAAGAAGGCAAGATTGTTTTATAAATAGCTCCGCCACGCCTCCGTGGTTTGATTTCTTCACATTTTCACTTATCACTTAACTTATCACTTATCACTTATCACTTATCACTTAACAGGTAAGAAAAGTTGGTTTTGTATAATAAGACCCCTTTAAACATGGCGGTGGACCCTACTTTCTTACTTGTTGTCAATTGTACACGCGGTTTTAGACTTTGTTTACCCTGCAGGTCAATACCGATTTTTTTTTGCCCATATGCGACCTTATTAAATGTTTTCAAGTTGGTGTGAACAGTGCAATTCCGAATTTTTCATATCCGACACAGGCCTCTTTTGCATGTGGATTTAAATCAGATACACACTACCGTTCAAAAGTTTGGGGTCACCCAAACAATTTTGTGGAATAGCCTTCATTTCTAAGAAGAAGAATAGACTGTCGAGTTTAAGATGAAAGTTCTCGTTTTCTGGCCATTTTGAGCGTATAATCGACCCCACAAATGTGATGCTCCAGAAACTCAATCTGCTCAAAGGAAGGTCAGTTTTGTAGCTTCTGTAACGAGCTAAAGTGTTTTCAGATGTGTGAACATGATTGCACAAGGGTTTTCTAATCATCAATTAGCCTTCTGAGCCAATGAGCAAACACATTGTACCATTAGAACACTGGAGTGATAGTTGCTGGAAATGGGCCTCTATACACCTATGTAGATATTGCACCAAAAAGCAGACATTTGCAGCTAGAATAGTCATTTACCACATTAGCAATGTATAGAGTGTATTTCTTTCAAGTTAAGACTAGTTTAAAGTTATCTTCATTGAAAAGTACAGTGCTTTTCCTTCAAAAATAAGGACATTTCAATGTGACCCCAAACTTTTGAACGGTAGTGTATATGGGATGACTCCTCAAGGCAAACGCTCCCGTGCTCCGGTCGCATTCATCCGACCAGAACGTCATCAAAAAGCTATAAGCCTCATAATTATTTGCCAAAAAAGACGGTTAAAAAATAAATAGTTGACAACGGAGCAGAAAAGAGGAACTCGGGTGAAAGTTGTACCACTCTTGTCTCCGACAGCTTGCCCACCGACACGCTCTTCAAGCAGACATCGGAGCAAATTATCCCGTTAAACTGTGAGAGCCAAAATACTTGTTCTCTAATTCGGTTCAGAAAATGTTGACTTTGATTGCACAAAATCTTTGCTCGTATTATTTGGGATCTTAGTAGAGGACGCCCATAGAGCATAAAGCGAAGCTTAGGGGAAGTTGGTGAGTCATTGTCAGAATAATTGTATCTAAGTTATCACAAAACTTTGTGTTTCAATGAGTTCCCGGCGAGCAGACAAAAGCTGTCTTTGATCTTACCAATTAAAAGGCTTGTAAAACTCCACTGTGTAGGATGGGAAGCGACATGAAGGTGTCGGTTTCTTTGATGTATTGTAATCCACAGGAAGATTTTGTCTTGACAAAGCGGACCTGACCCCCCTCCAGGCACCTTTTCTTTGAACTGTTGTGTAACCAAAGGCGACGGCTGTTTACGACCCCCTTCCTTTAGAAACAGCTGTTGCCATTAAATCGGGGAAAGTCCAAATAAAAGAGGAGGCGTACAATCTTTCGTCAGAGCGTGGCGGTACACTGTGCAAGGGTACAGGTCTACACGTTTATCCTCATTGAGCCAAATGTAATTCTGTCTCTGTTTAATTCCTTGCTTCTTTGCCTGTTTAATACAGGGGTCACCAACCTTTTTGAAACCAAGAGCTACTTCTTGGGTAGTGATTAATGCGAAGGGCTACCAGTTTGATACACACTTAAATAAATTGCCAGAAATAGCCAATTTGCTCAATTTACCTTTAACTCTATGTTATTATTAATGATGAATGACATTTACACTTAATTTAATGGTTCAAAAGAGGAGAAAACACGAAAAAAATGACAATTAAATTTTGAAACATAGTTTATCTTCAATTTCGACTCTTTAAAATTCAAAATTCAACCGAAAAAAAGAAGAGAAAAACTAGCTAATTCGAATCTTTTTGAAAAAATTAAAAAAATAATTAATGGAACATCATTAGTAATTTTTCCTGATTAAGATTAATTTTAGAATTTTGATGACATGTTTTGAATAGGTTAAAATCCAATCTACACTTTGTTAAAATATACAACAAATTGGACCAAGCTATATATCTAACAAAGACATATCATTGTTTCTTGTAGATTTTCCAGAACAAAAATTTTTAAAGAAATTCAAAAGACTTTCAAATAAGATTTAAATTTGATTCTACAGATTTTGTAGATTTGCCAGAATAATTTTTTTAAAATTTTAATCATAATAAGTTTGAAGAAATATTTCACAAATATTCTTCGTCAAAAAAACAGAAGCTAAAATGAAGAATTAAATTAAAATGTATTTATTATTCTTTACAATAAAAAAAATAAAAATTACTTGAACATTGATTTAAATCGTCAGGAAAGAAGAGGAAGGAATTTAAAAGGTAAAAAGGTATATGTGTTTAAAAATCCTAAAATCATTTTTAAGGTTGTATTTTTTCTCTAAAATTGTCTTTCTGAAAGTTATAAGAAGCAAAGTAAAAAAAAAAAAGCATTTATTTAAACAAGTGAAGACCAAGGGCCGTACTTATCAAGCTTCTTAGAGTGCCATTTTACACTTAAGTCCTGAGAATTTGCGAAATTTAGTCCTACTCTCAAACTTAAGAATAAAAGCTTTTTATCAACGTTCTTAAGTCTAAGAATCACTCCTACTCTCCACGATATTTAAGAGACCTTCAGAGGTGTCTTAAGTGGTTAGGAGTTGCCAGCAGGGGATGGCACTGAGGCGAGAGAGACGTGCGCGAACGTTCAGGGAACGGAACAATGTTTTTTTTTTTTTTATGACGAGCAGCTGATCAAACGGTATCGTTTAGACAGCGGATATTATTTTTGTCACAGATTTAATACTTTTCGATTCCTTGTTGATTTCTGCATGTGTCTGCAGTGGGCTAGTATATATAGAGCCACCCACACCAGTTTCAAATTAGTTGCCTAATTAATGAATTGGAAAGAAAATGTTATGACAGTAGCGTATGTGTGTGGCCGTGAGGTGAGTGACGTCAGTGAGTGTGTGGGCGATAGAAGAGAGGGAGCGGTAGCGTGAGTGCCGGCGGGGACTAGTTTGTTTTGTATTATTTTGTAGTTTATTGTCAAAATATACACTCCCATTGTCCACTTAAATATTTACAAGATATTTCTTTATTCTTAGACAACGGATTCCCTTCCGTGATTGGTCATTTCTATGGACACAGAAATGACGTCACCTAAAATTCCCTTTACGGCACATAGTAATGTCGTAATTCAGCTCTGAGTGTGACACTTAAGATTCAGTCCTACACTTCGCTGAAAGTGTGAGTAAGACGCTTGATAACTAACTTTTAAGTGCAGCTTTCAGCGAAGAATTTATTTACTCTTAAGTCAACTCTTAGCAGACTTCTTAGGAGTAATTCTAAGAAGCTTGATAAGTACGGCCCCAAGTCTTTAAAATATTTTCTTGGATTTTCAAATTCTATTTGAGTTTTGTCTCTCTTAGAATTAAAAATGTCGGGCAAAGCGAGACCAGCTTGCTAGTAAATAAATAAAATTTAAAAAATAGAGGCAGCTCACTGGTAAGTGCTGCTATTTGAGTTATTTTTAGAACAGGCCATTGGGCGACTCATCTGGTCCTTACGGGCGACCTGGTGCCCGCGGGCACCGCGTTGGTGACCCCTGGTTTAATAGATGTCATCAGTGTTTGAACCTGACAGTCATAATTTCATCAAGCCACCGACAAAACCTGTCACTGGTGGGATACAATAAACTTCTAAATTCATTATTTTTGTCTTGCATCTTTTCCCACAGTGACACCCCTGGACTGTGAAGTGTCTCTCTGGTCATCCTGGGGCTTGTGTCTGGGGCCCTGCTCCAAGGGCGGCGTCCGCCATCGCACACGCTACATCCTCCTACCACCGGCCAACACCGGCGTCCCCTGTCCTGAGATGGAGGAACAGGCTGAATGCGTGCCACACAGCTGCATGAAGCGCCAGTAACCCACAGAGCGTGGGTGCTGCCAGTATTCGACACTGGGACTCATGATATTACTGCTGGACTGAGAAACTGTACTGCGTTATTTCTCTGTAATGCAGTGGATTTCTTTACCTTGTCAAGACTGTATTCACTGTTTAGTCTACTAGTTTTAGTGTGTATTGTCTCCTTCAGTATTCACTGTTTAGTCTACTAGTTTTAGTGTGTATTGTCTCCTTCAGTATTCACTGTTTAGTCTACTAGTTTTAGTGTGTATTGTCTCCTTCAGTAAGTGTAGCAGAGTCTTGGACCAATGCAACAAACCTTTTTTTGCATGCCCGCAGTAGGACGAGCATATCACACCACCACACACCGTAATCCAGACCTGGGCAAATTAATCTTTTCAATCTGGCCCTACATTCCCAAATATTATTTTTTAATCTTTAAGATGGAAAGTGTATCTGCCATTGTGATGTGCAGTGATGTTTTCAAATGAGCGTAAGTCTTGAACTATACAAAGTATTTCAATGGTTGGAATCTGCCCTTTTGCATGATATACTAGTTACTATGGTAATGTAATTAGTTACTATGGTAATCTAAGTGACAGCAGCTCAGACGAGGCACCGAGCAGTGTGGGTGGGGAGCGTTTCCACAGAGTGTTTCCAGAGCCTGAAATGTGGGCGTCAGGGCCAGACGCGGAAGGAGATTTTTACAACAAAGTTCTAAAGCTTAGTGATGAATCAGATGTATCAGATTGTAGGTGGTTTATTTTTCTACCCTTCACGTTCATATTTCGCTGTGTTTGTTGCATTTTTGTTGCGCTTCGCTTGATTGTAAAATATGTCGATCGAGAGGGGATGTGACGATATTTTGTCAATATTCAGTGTTTTATCGTTCATAGTTAAAGGCCTACTGAAATGAATTTTTTTTATTCAAACGGGGATAGCGGATCCATTCTATGTGTCATACTTGATCATTTTGCGATATTGCCATATTTTTGCTGAAAGGATTTAGTAGAGAACAGGGGTCGGCAACCCGCGGCTCTTTAGCGCCGCCCTAGTGGCTCTCTGGAGCTTTTTCATAAATGTATAAAACATTGAAAAAGATGAGGGGAAAAAAATACATTTTTTGTTTTAATATGGTTTCTGTATGAGGACAAACATGACACAAACCTCCCTAATTGTTATAAAGCACACTGTTTATATTAAACATGCTTCACTGATTCGAGTATTTGGCGAGCGCCGTTTTGTCCTACTAATTTTGGCGGTCCTTGAACTCACCGTAGTTTGTTTACATGTATAACTTTCTCCGACTTTGTAGGACGTGTTTTATGCCACTTTTTTTCCCGTCTCATTTTGTCCACCAAACTTTTACGTTGTGCATGAATGCACAAAGGTGAGTTTTGTTGATGTTATTGACTTGTGTGGAGTGCTAATCAGACATATTTGGTCACTGCATGACTGCAAGCTAATCGATGCTAACATGCTATTTAGGCTATCTATATGTACATATTGCATCATTATGCCTCATTTGTAGCTATATTTGAGCTCATTTAGTTTCCTTTAAGTCCTCTTAATTCAATTTATATCTCATGACACACTATCTGTATGTTATATGGCTTTTAACTTTTTGCGGCTCCAGACAGATTTGTTTTTGTATTTTTGGTCCAATATGGCTCTTTCAACATTTTGGGTTGCCGACCCCTGGTATAGAACAACGTCGATAAAGTTCGCAACTTTTGGTCTCTGATAAAAAAAGAACCTTGCCCCTACCGGAAGTAGCGTGACGTTGTCAGTTGTTCACTCCCTCATATTTTCCTATTGTTTTCAACGCAGCTAGAGCTATTCGGACAGAGAAAGCGACGATTACCCCATTAATTTGAGCGAGGACGAAAGATTCGTGGATGAGGAACGTTAGAGTGACGGACTAGAATGCAGTGAAATACATATTTTTTTTCGCTCTGACCGTAACTTAGGTACAAGCTGGCTCATTGGATTCCACACTCTCTCCTTTTTCTATTGTGGATCACAGATTTGTATTTCAAACCACCTCGGATACTATATCCTCTTGAAAATGAGACTCGAGAACGTGAAATGGACATTCACAGTGCCTTTTATCTCCACGACAATTCATCGACGAAGCTCTTTAGCATGAGCTAACGTGATAGCATCTGTCTCAAATGCAGATAGAAACAAAATAAATAAACCCCTGACTGGAAGGATAGACAGAAGATCAACAATACTATTAAACCATGGACATGTAACTACACGGTTAATAGATCTCAGCCTGGCAAAGCTTAACAATGCTGTTGCTAACGACGCTAAGGCTAACTTAGCAACTTAGCAACCGGACCTCACAGAGCTATGATAAAAACATTAGCGCTCCACCTACGCCAGCCAGCTCTCATCTGCTCTGCTCATCAACACCCGTGCTCACCTGCGTTCCAGCGATCGACGGCGCGACGAAGGACTTCACCCGATCATCCGTGCGGTGGCCGCGGCTAGCATCGGCTAGGCGTCTGCTATCCAAGTAAGTAGTCCTTGTTGTGTTGCTACAGCCAGCCGCTAATACACCGATCCCACCTACAACGTTCTTCTTTGCAGCCTCCATTGTTCATTAAACAAATTGCAAAAGATTCACCAACACAGATGTCCAGAATACTGTGGAATTATCAAATGAAAACAGAGCTTTTTTGTATTGTATTCAATGGGGAAGGCATACCTCTGTTCCCCGGGCTACGTCACGCGCATACGTCATCCTCCAAAGGCTTTTTTAACCGGAAGTTTGGCGGGAAATTTAAAATGTCACTTTATAAGTTAACCCGGCCGTATTGGCATGTGTTGCAATGTTAAGATTTCATCATTGATATATAAACTATCAGACTGCGTGGTCGGTAGTAGTGGCTTTCAGTAGGCCTTTAATATTGTAAATCCCACATTCTTTATTTACATGTACATTCTAGGTGTCTCATTCAGTAAAACAAATGTACAATTCCATTCTGTTTTTTAAGGCGGTATGTCATAACATTTTTAGCATTCAATCAGACATTATTGTGAGGTTTTGTATTAGTGTTCCTAAAAATAGATATACCGGCCCCCAGACACATTTTTTCCTCTAAATTTGGACCCCGCGAGTCAAAATAATTGCCCAGGCCTGCCCTAATCCCTTCTTGTATTTTTCCAGGCATTGGTGTACATAACCCATGACGAAAAGGCTTGAAATATTTAGCCAGTTTAAAAAGACTGTTTTATTTTATTACTAAGTTGCAGTTTTTTGTTTGTTTGTTGTTTTTTTTTACAGAAAAAATATTTGTTTTTGTATCTATTTTGTTATTTTAATGTGGATGTTTTTGTATATACTATATTGTATTACTCATGAATAAATGTGGAGTGTTTTTCAAGTAAGACACTTTTGTGTGGTTTTCAGCATGGGGCGGAAAAAACATTATTCAAAAGCTAAATGTTTTGGTTTTGGGACAAACAACATTCTGGATCTGCACTATTGACACTTTATATTAGGGCTGTGAATCTTTGGGTGTCCCACGATTCGATTCAAAATCGATTTTTTTTCCTGATTCAAAAGGATTCTCTATTCATGGAATACATAGATTTCAGCAGGATCTACCCCAGTCTGCTGAGATGCAAGCAGAGTAGTAGATTTTTGTAAAAAGCTTTTATAATTGTAAAGGACAATGTTTTATCAACTGATTGCAATAATGTACATTTGTTTTAACTATTAAATCAACCAAAAATATGACTTATTTTATCTTTGTGAAAATATTGGACACAGTGTGTTGTCAAGCTTATGAGATGCGATGCAAGTGTAAGCCACTTTTATAAATGTCTAATGATAATGTCAATGAGGGATTTTTAATCACTGCTATGTTGAAATTGTAACTAATATTGATACTGTTGTTGATAATATTCACTTTTGTTTCACTACTTGTGGTTTGTTCTGTGTGGTGTTTGTGTCTCCTCTCAATTGCTCTGTTTATTGCACTTCTGAGTGTTGCTGGGTCGGGTTTGGAATTGGATTGCATTGTTATGGTATTGCTGTGTATTGTTTTGTTGGATTGATTAATTAAAAAAATAAAATAATATAAAAAAATAAAAAAATTTTTTTTTAAATGAGAATCGATTCTGAATCGCACAACGTGAGAATCGCGATTCGAATTCGAATCGATTTTTTCCCCACACCCCTACTTTATATGTACCCATCTATAGAACTTGCAGTGTATTTGCAAAATGAACACAACTTGCAAGTGTGTAGGAGTACCAGCTCGCTGTTCTAAGGGATTATTTGATCATATAAAAGGAAGATAGATCAATAAAGGCAATAATTTTTGGCTGCAAGACCCCTACCTCCCCCTCCCTCTGCTGCAATGAGATATATTTGGTCGTGTAGCGCCATGCAGTGGTCACTATAGGTGGTGCCACCTACTGGCACTGAAAGCGTGAACTCAGAATGAAGTCATTTACTGCAATTGTTTCATAGTTATCAAAACATAGTTGTTATAAAATTGTGGAGAAAATCGTGTGGGTTAACGCAATGGACGCTTCATTCTTGCAAACATTTAATTTCAAATGTGAGGAACACCTTGCATATGTTGATGGTAACAGCTTTTTACTGTATTTTAAAAAGGCTCATATTAGTACATTTCTTTAATTCTTTACACAACCTCATCCATAATTTTACTCCTCATACTGTTATGCTATACATAACAATCTTTTTCTCTTCTCTTATGGCAGGGGTCACCAACGCGGTGCCCGCGGGCACCAGGTAGCCCGTAAGGACCAGATGAGTAGCCCGCTGGCCTGTTCTAAAAATAGCTCAAATAGCAGCACTTACCAGTGAGCTGCCTCTATTTTTTTTATTTTATTTATTTACTAGCAAGCTGGTCTCGCTTTGCCCGACATTTTTAATTCTAAGAGAGACAAAACTCAAATAGAATTTGAAAATCCAAGAAAATATTTTAAAGACTTGGTCTTCACTTGTTTAAATATATTCATTAATTTTTTACTTTGCTTCTTATAACTTTCAGAAAGACAATTTTAGAGAAAAAATACAAACACATATACCTTTTTACTTTTTAAATTCCTTCCTCTTCTTTCCTGACAATTTAAATCAATGTTCAAGTAAAAAAAATGTTTTTATTGTAAAGAATAATAAATAAATTTTATTTTAATTCTTCATTTTAGCTTCTGTTTTTTCGACGAAGAATATTTGTGAAATATTTCTTCAAACTTATTATGATTAAAATTCAAAAAAATTATTCTGTGAAATCTAGAAAATCTGTAGAATCAAATTTAAATCTTATTTCAAAGTCTTTTGAATTTCTTTTAAAATTTTTGTTCTGGAAAATCTAGAAGAAATAATGATTTGTCTTTGTTAGAAATATAGCTTGGTCCAATTTGTTATATATTCTAACAAAGTGTAGATTGGATTTTTAACCTACTTAAAACATGTCATCAACATTCTAAAATTAATCTTAATCAGGAAAAATTACTAATGATGATCCATAAATTCTTTTTTTAATTTTTTCAAAAAGATTCGAATTACGTAGCTAGTCTTTCTCTTCTTTTTTTTGGTTGAATTTTGAATTTTAAAGAGTCGAAATTGAAGATAAACTATGTTTCAAAATTTAATTGTCATTTTTTTCGTGTTTTCTCCTCTTTTAAACCGTTCAATTAAGTGTAAATGTCATTAATTATTAATTATAACATAGAGTTAAAGGTAAATTGAGCAATTTGGCTATTTCTGGCAATTTATTTAAGTGTGTATCAAACTGGTAGCCCTCCGCATTAATCACTACCCAAGAAGTAGCTCTTGGTTTCAAAAATGTTGGTGACCCCTGTCTTATGGGAACCCAAACTGTCCACCAAGGGACAAGTAGTAAAAAAAAACATTTAAGGATATGAAGTCTACTTTGATAATTATTTGGTAATAAGGCTGAAACAAGTTCAAAGACACATACAGCTTTGTGTTATTGAAAGATCCATGCACCCATCCATTTTTCTACCGCTTGTCCCTCTTGGGGTTGCAGGGGTGGCTGGAGCCTCCATCCATCAATTTTCTACCGCTTGTGCTGGAGCCGATCCTATTCCAGATAATCAGGCCCGGCCCTAACCAATCTGGCGCCCTAGGCAAGATTTTAGATGGCGCCCCCCCACATCGGCAGTGAAGTGTATATACTCACAAAAAACCGAATAGCTTTGTCTTTGACCTTTTTTTTTTTACTTAAAGAAAGCACATTAACAATCAGAATAGTTAACAAGATAAAAAAAATATGAATAAATAAATGAATACAAAAAATAAAAAATGAATATCTAACAATCAATTTATTGTCATCATTACAGTGAAATGCTGAATAGCAGAATGCAAAGTAACAGTATAAAATATTATATGAGAATGTTATGTTATGATTATCTTTAACCAAATCACAGCAGTGCTCAAATTAAAAAACAGCATTCCCTCTCATGTAATATTGCTTAATTAACATTAATGATGTGCACTTTAACAACTAGACTTACAACTATACCTAATATATAAAGGGGTGGAAAAGTGACTATTACCTGCAGGGCAAACATTAGCTAAGCAGAAGGCAATAACAATGTAAACAAAAAACACCTGCTTAAAAGATCTAATACAAATGTCTCTGAGGAATGTAAGGTGGGAGTACTGTAATTACCTAACGTTACATTATTATTTTCCATAACAATTTAGCCCCCTCCACAATGTTAACCCGACGTTAAAACAGAACTAGCTATTTATTGATTAGCAATTGCCGAATCATGTAACATTAGCGGGCAGCACGGTGGTAGAGGGGTTAGTGCGTCTGCCTCACAATACGAAGGTCCTGAGTAGTCGTGAGTTCAATCCCGGCCTCGGGATCTTTCTGTGTAGAGTTTGCATGTTCTCCCCGTGACTGCGTGGGTTCCCTCCGGGTACTCCGGCTTCCTCCCACCTCCAAAAAACATGCACCTGGGGATAGGCTGATTGGCAACACTAAATTGGCCCTGGTGTGTGAATGTGAGTGTGAATGTTGTCTGTCTATCTGTGTTGGCCCTGCGATGAGGTGGCGACTTGTCCAGAGTGTACACCGCCTTCCGCCCGATTGTAGCTGAGATAGGCTCCAGCGCCCCCCGCGACCCCGAAGGGTATAAGCGGTAGAAAATGGATGGATGGATGGATGTAACATTAGCTTAATGCTAAAAAGCCAGTTTACAATCACATTCTGTAACAGACAAATAATTTCATGTAGGCTAACGTTACATACCTGCTACCTCTGTCTTTTTCTCGTTTCTCCTCCTCTTCTTTTCTCTTTTTTCTTCCCTGGGCACCTGACAGTTTTGGCCGTTTTGACATCTTGTGTTGTTTTTTTGATGAGGTGACGTCCAAAAAGAGTCATGATACGGGAAGGGAGGTGGGGGCGTAATGTTGTAACAAATAATATTTCTATTAACCTTGAATACTGATGTTGGAAATGACCTTTTCTTCTATGCTCTTCATTCTCAGAAGTGATGACAAACATTTTTTGTAATTTTGCTGGTAATGTTTTACTTTTAGCCTTAAACATGACACATAATGTCTGTAACTTTACTAATATAGTGAATATAACAGCTGTGCTATTTGGATTTACACTGTATGAAAAGGAATTTGACCTCTGGTGGTGTCAGAAGAGTATAATATACAATAGAATTTGGAAAAAAAATGAATAAAAATAAAAATTAGCATGTCACTACACATGAAGTACACGTTCGTGTACTTATGGACTAAGTACATCATATCAAAAGATGATTTTTAGTTTTTAATCTAATTAGGGTCCAATAAGCCCAAATAGCAAAGAGAAATAAAAAAAAAAGCATGTAAACAAACAAGAGAGGTTTTAACACCATAAACTGATTAACGTGGACCCCGACTTAAACAAGTTGAAAAACTTATTCGGGTGTTACCATTTAGTGGTCAATTGTACGGAATATGTACTGTACTGTGCAATCTACTAATAAAAGTTTCAATCAATCAATCAAACTCTCTACCTCTAACAACTAAAAAGCTGTGAAAACTATGATGCTGTGCTCCAAATTGAAATTATTTAAGGAATTTGTGTGTGAGCCTATGGCTTTACATTTTGTTACATATATATATATATATATATATATATATATATATATATATATATATATATATATATATATATATATATATATATATATATATATATATATATATATATATATATATATATATATATATATATTGCATTCTATTTTAGTTTATTGAGGTTACATCCCCCTGGCGCTGTTTTGTACTGTTTCTGTACTTGTTTTGATTACTACTATTTCTTGATTGTTTGTAAATGCTGCATATTATAAATAAAGGTTTATAAAAAAAAATAATTTAAAAACACCCATACATATTTTAATCTCTAATAAACGCAAGCCTCAAACTCATTTTAGATGGGGGGCCACATGGACAAAAATCTACTCCCAAGTGGGCCGTACTGGTAAAATCACAGCACGATAACTTCAAAATAAAGACACCTTGAGATTATTTTCCTTGTTTAAAAATAGAACAAGCATATTCTGAAACTGTACAAATCATAATGTTGTTGTTTTTTTTGTACACTAGCATGTTGCGGTTAATAGTATTCTATCTTTATTTGCTGTTATTTATACTTTATGAATGAAGGATGTGATAATGTTCATTGGTCTTAATTTTTTTAATGCATCAAGATAAAAAAAATAATATCAAAATCAAATTACAGGATGTTATTTATGTAGTTTGCAAATTTTCCTCGACTGGTGCACTAACATCATGTGGTTTGTTTTACATATGTGAGTGTGAATGTTGTCTGTTTATCTGTGCTTACCCTGCGATGAGGTAGCGAATTGCCCAGGGTGTACCCCGCCTAGCACCCGAATGCAGCTGAGATATTCTCCAGCGACCCCCCGCGTCCCCGAAAGGGACTAGCGGTAGAAAATGGATGGATGTAGCATAATCTACAAAAATACAAAGAATTACTATTGTGACATCTAGTGGACACATTTAGAACAGCAGTTTCTTTCATTCAAAATTTTCGGCTCATTTTTATACTTAGCAAACTCATCCTGCGGGCCGGATAAAACCTGTTCGCAGGCCTGATCCGGCCCGCGGGGCATACTTTTGACACCCCTGGATTAGATCATGTGTCGAAATGGGGAAGCTATGATAAAAGAACTCTTCGTTCATGTACCAAAACAGAAAAGAAGGGAGCAGTAGAATAATACATCATGTTGGTTATAGACAAATGTTTTTTAAATGCT